>NC_080393.1:21075416-21200416 GCF_028751815.1 Salvia miltiorrhiza | reverse complement strand
ACGACTAAGCACGTGAGATATGACAGAGGTATTTCAAGGCAAAATATACATAGGGGTAAAATATGTATAAATTTTTTAAAAACATACTCCTTTCGTCCCACAAATCTTGACACGTTTGGTTTTGACACGAGAATTAAGGAATTGTAGATGTTTTAAAGTAGGAGAAAGAAGGTAATAAAGTGATAAAGTAGGAGAGAGAATGTAATAATTGTTACTATATTTAGAAACGTATCAAGATTCATGGGACGGCTCCAAAATGAATACGTGTCAAGAATCGTGGGACGGGGGGAGTATATTTTTTTTGCACCGATCATCGCTTTAATTATACATATAATTGAACACAAATATGCATATATATAAATACGTAAATGCATAATGTTGCAAACAATATACATTAGATTAGACGACTCGTCATGTGTCTCTAGCTGTTGCTCTTCTTCTTAACTATGCATAGGGATGTCTAAACGGGTAGCGGGTAGCGGGTATCGGGTATACCCGATTCGAACCCGATACCTGAGCGGGTATCGAGTACCCGATACCCGACTAAGGCGGGATACGGGTCGGCATCGGGTATTGGGTAGGCGAGAATTGCGGGTATTGGGTATACCCAACGGGTATCGCAATACCCGCATGATAATTAATTAATATATATTTTTATTATTTTATATAATTTAAATTATTTAATGGTAGTTTAATCTTAATTTTGATTTTTAATTTCTGAAAATCCTATGAAGAACAGAAGAAATGCAGCGTGCCCTAACTCTACCCTCTCATCTCTGTATATGACAATGAAGGATATTAGTATAAATTATCGTAATGCTAGTTTGTAAATTTCTGTTACCTTTTTTTTTGTAAATTTCTTTCACATGATTGTTTCGGAGTTAATTACATAAAATGTTACTAAAATATGGTCAAAGTCCATGATTTTTTTGCTCAGCAGATTTACATAGAAAATATTTAAGGGCATTTTCTTTTCTTTCTTTTTTTTTGAGAGAAAGGGAACAGGGCATTTTCATTACATGATGAAACTATAGGTTTTCATTAGTAAAAGAAGAAACATTTATTTATAGAAAACTAAAAGCAATTTTCGTCCCCTAAAAAAGTAGTTTTCATATTTATTTTATAAATAAGAAATTAAAATCATTTTTTGATTTCATTGATAAATAGTAGCAACTTGAAAGTTACTTTTTTACCAAAAGAAATTTAAACAAACCTAAATTACCCAAATTTTAAAAATACAACACGATTTCACAAGTTGGACACACTGATTAAACCAAATGCGTCGGGTAATGTACAGAATTAAACGGAAAAAAACGAAAAAAAAGGAAAAAATCAAAAATTTCACAATAGTGCGGGTATGCAGGTTGCGGGTATCCTAATACCCGCGTCGGATATTAGGGTATCCGACATAATTGTCGGGTCGGATAGCGGGTAGAGGAAATGCTGAAAAATCGGGGTCGGGTACCCGCAAAATGCGGGTAGGGTACCCGACCCGCCCCGTTTAGACACCCATAACTATGCTTATAATTTAGTACAATATGCATATATATAGGATGGGGTTAACATAGAAACCTTCTCTAAAATGAAAACTAGGAATCAATACAACTATTGATTAAAAGAAAATAAAGGGTTGAGATTTAAACTAGTGTTTCACATTTTAAATTGTAATTTAAATTTAATTGAAATTAAAAGGGTAGAAAAGTAGTCTATGCATTAAATTAATTATTCCACTAACATGCTCCACAGGTTCCTCATTTTTAGTTACTCTTTCACTCTAGGGTAAAAAAAAAGGAAGAGAGAAACAACCGTGCGACAGCGAGTTCTGGGAATTCTGTCGGCGGCGACGTGTAAAATCCGACGGCGGCGACAACCGTGCAAAGTCTGTGCATCTAACCATCGCCGATTAATTGAAAATATGTGCATCTAACCATCGCCGATTTTAAAAATTCTTTCGGCGACGGATTCAACCACCGGTGAAAGTCTGAAGAAACCGGCGGCGGCGGCGGTGGCGGCGGCGTTGAATTTCTGAATCAAACGGCGACTTACTGAAGGAGACACCTTCGGTGGCGGCGTGGATTTTTTGAAAAATCAACCGGCGAATCTCAGACGACGGCGGCGTTTGATGTATCTTTAGCTATTTGTCACGTTTCAGAAAGAATCCACCGTCGGTTTCGTGGAGGAGACCACCGTCAACGGCGGCGACGAATTCTTGAAAAAACAAGAACTTATCTCCGGCTATTGCACATGATAAGTTAATAATATGTTATTATTGCACAGTTGAAATTGTAATTGCATAACTAATAATATGTTATTATTGCATAGTATAAATTGTAATTGCATAGTTATTCATGTGTTTTACAGTTCAACAAAATTTGAAGTGTTTGAATATAAATGTGTTTTTCATTATTATGTGTTGCACAGTTGATATTGTAAATGCATAGATTAATTTTATTTGCACAGATATACTTTTGTTATTGTAATTGCATAGTTATTCATTGTAGTTGCATAGATATCTGTGCAATTTCGACACATATATGTGCAATTGTATGCATTACAATATATGTGCAATGATTCTTATTCACTGTGCAACTGAAATCTACATACAATTATAATGAATGGCATAATTAATTATGCAACAAAATAAAATGGTATGCAACACAAAAATTATTCGTGCAACATAAAAATCACTACTAATAATGACCCTTTAATTAATTAAGAATATTAGAAAAGACTTAACTAACCTTTTAATTATGTAAAAGAGAAAAAACTGCACTATCATATAAATCCCTACAAATTAGGCATGTTTTTTAAGTGATTTATTCCTGACCATTGGATCTATTTTTTAAAAGGCCAAGATTAGTTCGTAGTTATCATTTTAATAGAGGTTTTTATTAGAATCTGTCCATATATACATACATATATATACATATAGGGTTAGGTTCAATGGAGAAATTAATTTTTTTTTTTGAAAGTTAGGAACGTTGAACATGTCTATAGTTTTTTATGAACATAGTAATAATTTTATTGAACATTTGGGGAGATTTGAGGATCGAATCCTGCAGTGCGAAATTTTAAACAAATACATCTTTTCAATAAATATGTATGTTAATAAAAAATTACTGACATGTTCATCATAATTATTGATATGTTCATCAAATCTAGACACGAGATTTATTCTTAATTCTGGACCGTTTGACGGATCATGATCAATGGATGAGATTATTTCTCAGTTCTTTAAATATTTGTCTTTCTCAATAGAGCTTTTCCCTATATATATATATATATATATATATATATATATATATATATATATGTTTGTGTGTGTGTGTGTGTGTGTGTGTGTGTGTGTGTGTGTTAGGTTCTATTGAGATTGCTATTTTTCGTGAGAAGTGAGACTAATAAATAAGCCAGTATACGGTGATGAATAAGACAGTATATAATGTTGAATAATGATACTAAAAAAATTAGTAAAATTTTCGTTCCCTCCAGGATTTGAACTCAGGCAAAAAATTTCCCTCTCCAAATAAATATCAACCATAGTATAAATTAAATCAACACCTACAAAACAATCTAAGATCTAGCCATATATGAAGGATCTCATTGGAACCATTCCACATATAGGGCGTGGTTCTATTGAAAATGCTATTTTTCGTGAGAAATGAGAATAATGAATAAGTCAATATATAGTGTTGAATAAGATATATAAAATGTTGAATAACGATATTCAGTTAATTAATAAAATTTTCGCTCCTTCAAGGATTCGAACATAGGTAAAATTTCACCCCTCCAAGTAAATATTAGTCATAGGATTTGAAAATCTAGCGTTCCAAATTCATTCTCATTTCTCACCACATTTGTCCATTCTCATTGAAACCATTCCCTACGGTGCAGTTCTAATGAGAACTACATTTTCATGAGAACGTAAGAACCAGTATAATTTATGCATCCACTGTTAAAATTAATACACTTGAAAAAAAAAATTCACTCCCACCTTCAGGATTTGAACTCAGGTGATGCATTCATCCAGCAAGATGATGCATTCATCGTAGATCTTGATGATCGAATGGTTGATATGGTTCCCTCTCTTTCTTTCTCTCTCTCTCTCTATATATATATATGTGTGTGTGTGTGTGTGTGTGTGTGTGTGTGTGAAAAGGTGAAAAGGTTCAATGGAGAAATGCAAATGTTGAAAGAAAGGAGAAACAATCTGATCAACTATTAAAATAGCTCAATCAAACAGTCAATAATTAAGAATAAATCTCGTGTTCAGATTTTGATGAACATTTCAATAATTGTGATGAACATGTTAATAATTTTTTTATGAACGGACGTATTTGTTGAAAATCTCGCACTCCAAGATTTGAACTCCAAACGTTCAATAAGATTATTGTGGTATGCTCATAAAAAATTATTGACATGTTCAACATTTCTAAATTTTGCAAAAACATTAATTTCTCCATAGAAACTAATCATATATATGTGCGTGTGTGTGTATTTATTTTTAAATGTAAAAAATATTATGTTTTAAATTGCATTAATTATAAATTGTAAATAAATAAGTATGTTTTATGAAAAATATAAATTAATCAATTAATAATAAGGATAGCATAGTTATTTAACAATTTATTCATTTATTTCCAACAAAAAGAACAAATGTACAGAATAAATATGGTATGAGATTAATTATTTTTACTAAAGAAAACATGAAATAAAAAGGATAGAAATCACTAAAATGTGATAAAATTTTCACATTTTTTTAATGATAAACTTGCGACCAAAGAGAATACGCTGTAATACTTCAATAATTCAATTTATCGCATTCTCAGTCATTATTACTCGAAGGACGGAAGGAGCATGTTTTGAATTTTGATCAAACTTGATTCAATCATATTTTAAGATTACATACAATTTCTGAAAAAAATTGTGTCTAATTAAAATTTATTTTCAAATTATAGTTTTTAACTTTCAAAATTTTAAATTTTATGAAATTAAAAGCTTTTAGTAAATTAACCTTATAAAATGGCTAAACGTTGTGAGTTGATTTTTAAGTAATTGCATAACAAAGTTAGATAAGTAATGTATATTGTCATGCTACTATTTCGACAAATGCGATAATTGACCCACCAAATATAACTACCAAGTGACTAGGTTCCAAAGTCGTTGGGTAGGGGGAAATTTATTCGATAAATTTAGACTTATAATATTTCTGGATTGCTAATAACAAAGTGGTTCCATGGTCTAGTGGTCAGGACATTGGACTCTGAATCCAGTAACCCGAGTTCAAGTCTCGGTGGAACCTTAATAATTTTTTATAATTCGTTTCTTTCAAAGTTCAAACTTAATAATTTTTTTGCCCTTGTGTTCCTCTGCAGCTACTCATATAATTCGTTTCTTTCAAAGTTCAAACTTTAGGGGGGTGTATTCGTTGTGGATTTCCACGGACTTTAAAAAGTCCATGGAATTTAAATTCCATGGAATTCACATAGATTCCAGACGACTTTCAAAGAATTCGTGGTTGGATTTCACCCCGATTTTCACTTATTTTCGAAGACTTTACGGGATAATTTTGGAATTGAATTCCATGAAATCAGGGCCCGCGGAGAACCAGCGCCCGCTAGAAAAGACCCAGCGAGCGCTGGAAACCCAGCGACTGCTGGGATTTACACATAATTATTAGCAATTCCAGCGACCGCTGGGATTTACCTATAATTATTAGCAAAACAGAAAATTAAGAGAGGTCAAATCTAAAACCAAATAGTAACAATTTGAGGGGCTTAGTGCATTTCTCAGTAAACAAAAGTGCCATCGTCGATTATGAATGTGCGCATGTTCTCATTTGAATTTTGAGTTGCAAAATCATGAATATTTCCGGCGCTAATTTGCGCGAAACCACTCAGGTTCCGATTATGAATGTTGCATTCACCCTATCATTCTCATTTTTTTTTCCGGATTTTTTGTAGTCTGCATGTGCTTGTTTATATCAAAATGTATTTCTTTTGTTTGTGACTTTTTATGGGTTCCAGCGAGCCGCTGACCACCGGACGAGCAGCAGCAACTCCAGGCCGTCGATCTCAGGCAGCTCCAGGCCACGACTCCAGCGAAGCAGCAGCGGTAGTCGGCGGCGATCTCTACTCCGGGCGAGCAGCAGCAGCTCCAGCGGTGCTCGTCAGCCCAAGCGGCGGCGGCGACGTTGGACTTCGCCGGAGTCAGAGATGGAGGGAGAAAGAGCCGAACCGTGTGAGAGAGAAATATGAGTGTCAGTAGAAAGTGAGAGAGAGAGGCGAGAATTCTGAAAAAAAAGGGTGAGAAGGGACTTTAGAGGGTAGATGAACGAATTCTGTATCTCTTGTCAACGATTGCTGAGTTCCAGCGGGCGTTGGAACTCAGCGCTTGCTTAAAACTTCATGGATTTCAATTCTCGTGGTTCTTGACCGAATTTCGTCGTGTGTATTTTTTGGATGAAATCCATGAAAGTCATTCCGGATTTTAAGTCAATGGAATAACGAATACACCTAGATTTGTATGGATTTTAAAAAGTCTTGAACGAATACATCTAGATTTATATGGACTTTTAAAAGTCTTGAACGAATACACCCAGATTTCTGCAGACTTTTAAAAGTTTTGAACGAATACACCCAGACTTTTAAAATCCATAGAAATCCATCAAATTCCACAACGAATACACCCCCCTTAATCTTGAAATGCAAGGAATCCTTTTTCTTTAATCTGATCTAATAAAGACTTAATCAAATCAAATCAATCGTCTTTGTTGAAACATTTATCTGGTTTATCAAAGCGTAATCTTGTTAACATATTTGCCAAACTAAGACAACTTAGAGTATCCACATCCGTTGAATAAGTGGTTTATTCATCCAAGGAGAGGACTACACTTGTGAGTCAGTAGCCTACATTAGTCGATTCGTCCATATAAAAAGTGGATGAGTAAGCACCCTATATCCGTTGAGCCTGATTCGAGTCCCTTAAAAGTGGCACGTGCAATAAAGGCGGATGAACCTTACTCATCCGGATGAGTAAGGCTCGAGTAAGCAGGGGGCTACATCGGCTTACTCATCCAAGAAATGACTCGAGTCTCCTTAAAATGAGTAAGCCGATGTGTGGATACTCTTAATTGCTACTTTGTCCAACCTCAATCGGTGAAACCCCTGCTGCTGCAGATTCTGAAAACACCGCGAATTTCAAAAGCAAACACGCCATATGTTAGTAAGCATAGCACTGGAAACACATGCTAGTGAAATGTGGCGTTTATAGTTTTCGTTTTACATCAAAGGGTTACAAATGAAGATGACATGAGTTAGCAAGTTTTGTGAAAGCTCTTTAACAACCACAACAATTGCCTGTGCGGAATCATCTCGGGGTCGATCCACCACTTCCCATCGGATACTGATAACACAAACAAAGCAAAAAAAGGTTATGGTCCTGAAAGTGTAGCCCAACAAGATAAAGGAGAGCAACATACAATACATACAGCAAAGTGGCATATCATCGTCAAACAATTGTTTTTAAGACTTACAAGCGGTCAAACCACACATAAATTCAGCTCATCTTTGGTGAATGGTTGTTTTAGTTTCTCTCTGAGGTAACCATTTATAAAGTACATAATAATTTACCTACATCAAGATTGAGACATGGAAAACTTTCCGGCTTCCATCTACTCGCTATCAAGGGGAAGGTTAACAGAGCATTCAGCTTTCATGGGATTTTTATTATTGCATTACCTGAGACAGATTGGATGAACTTTTAGCAAGAAACTGGATTAGCTCCTGCTTCTTTTTCTCATAGTTGAACCTAGCATGGGTAAACAGATCCTGCTCTCTCTTCATATCTTCGCATGTTCGGTCCCTCTTCCATTTTGTCTCCTTTACACTATTTTCAATCTCAAGGTAACCCTCAGGAAGGTTGAACATCTCAGAGCCAGTTGGGAACTTCAGATCTATATCTTTCCTTAAATTAGAAAGTCAAGTGTAAAATCAGCCTAGTATGAACAATATAGCAAATGTCATCAATTAAATGTATGATAGATAGACAGACGTTAGGTTTTCAAGAAAAAGGGTCTTGATAGGTGAATTATGGTCAGATTTCTTACTCATGTCTGCCCAAGGAGAATACTCCAGAATTTCTTATCATTCCTCCATCGAGAGATATGGCTCCATTTCTTATACAAGTGAGAGCTTTTACCATGTCTTCCCTTGATCTATATACTTGCAGATTTGAGAAAAGATGATAGAAGAGTGTTTCTCTAAGGCTACCCCCATTCTTCGAGGTACAATACAAGTTATGAGGTTCAATGGTGATCATATTCACAGCAAAACCCAGAAAGCCTGAAGGAGTTTCTCCATTAGGTAATCTTGGTTTTAGAAGAGCAAGCCTCCGCTGAGGATCGTCAGCTATGAATTCACCAGCAAATGGTCTAAGCAGAGACCAGAAAGGCATCGCAAATACAAACTGTTAATGGAATGTGGAGAATGAAAGAGAAAAGGAGATAGGTAAAAAGAAAAAAAAAAACAGAAAATTAAACGAACTTAAGCAAACCTTATATCTTCAAGACAGATTACAAGAAACCGACCAGCCAGGGGTTTCCCAATAGAAGCTGCAAATCCATGAAGGCCGAGATTTTTGTCAATTAAACCTTCCCTGTTGTATACTTCCAGGGCTTTGACACCTTCATACGTCTTGCAAACCACTGCTAGCATGGTTTCCAGGCCCAGATACTCAGAAAGAAGCCTAAGTCCGATAATTAAAAAAGTAATAAGTTAGCTGCAGATAGAAATCAAAATTGGTTAGATGGTCCAGAAACTTTAAAAAAAGTACAGAATTCCATGACATGAGACTGACATGTGACCAAAACAAATGAGAATCAATTTATAAACGAGCTTTAGAAACAATATTCTGCAAGCAATACATCTCCGGGTAGAATATTTCTATACAATAAACCATACAGAGAGGAAGCCTTCATTCCAAACTTCAGGCAGTTATAAATTTGCCAGTAGAAAAAGGAGGTAGGAAAAGTGGACCAGCCTGCTAAGGTTGTTATCATCAACTTTTCCAAGTGTGGCCACAATACCAATTACATCCTTTGTGAGTGAATGATCAGAAGGCAGAGCTTTTGCTTGGATTTTCATCCTATACACAATAGCAGCCCCAGAGTTTTCGTGCTTAAGAATATTCTCAATTGTTTCTTCTTCACTCTTCACATGTGCAGGGTCTTCCTTCTTTGTCCGAACGAAACTTGCTTTATCATACTTCCCAAGAGCGACTAGAGGAAAAAGATGATCAGGAAGTGAATCAAAAGAAGATAAGGATATAACAATAAAGTGAGATATATAGATGGGTAGCTAAACTGAAAGGTGAGAAATGATTTGGTTATCCGACATAAAATTCAAAATTTAGGAATACCCTTGAGTTCATATATATTCCCCTTAGATATGCAACTTATTCTGCGATTTTAAGCATCCTTAGATCCCTCCTGCTAGAATGGAACTAGACAAAGGGTAGTGGAAAAGGCCAGGCAAATTTGGTAAAGGAAGATACCTTGCATATCTAGAATTGTTTCATCTAAATTGCTCTTCAATGTCTTCAAGTATTTAAGATTGTCCTCGTGATGCTTAATTTTCAGACCCTGTTCCTGTAAATCATCCTGAAGTTTCTGCAAAATTGCATCAACTTTGTTAAGCCAGGTCATGATTTTCCCTCAAGCAGCAAATGATATTCAGATGTTAGAAACAGTACTGATACCACATACTCCTTTATGCATGATCAGATAGTTTCTGTGACAACTGACAAACCTTAGAATGGGCAGCAATTAACTCAACTTCAGCCTGCTGACTCTTCCCTGCGTTTTGCATGTCTGGACTTGTTACCATATCAAGGGAATTCGTGTCAGCATGCTTAAAAGAAGATGGGTCAGAAACAACCAATTTTCTGGTACTATATGACAGCTGCAAAGAAAGAGCATTACTCAGCTTCTAGTACCACTATCACAGAGAAAGCTAATGCATCAAGACAAACAAGTGTTACAAGAGTAAGAAGGTCTTTGCAATGAAATGTGGATGCATGGGTATGTCAACTCAAAAAAACATATCTTCTTTATATGTGTTTGCTTCAGAAGAAGCATAGTTTCAAGAAAGGGTGGACACAAAAAATCTCTCATGGGGGCTATGTTTTTTAAATTCCTTCGATAATATAGTTTTTATGCGCTCCGGTTCATTGATGGGGGTTTATGCACAACAATTTGCACAAAATTTGGGTAATTTGAAGATCCTTAGGGGGAGTTTACTTGAGTGTTAGGATTGATTGATAAAACATAGGATTGAGTATTTGAATGATAAGATGGTCAAACAAATTTAAAATTTATCAAGCCATCAAAGTAAATCACAGATTAGTTTTATAGATCCATCCTATCACTCAAAGTAAACACCCCTGAAAAGAAAAGAAATGAAAAGAAAAGAAAAAATGACTTGAGGGGGGCTTAAGCCCCTCCATGCCCCTATGTGTGTCCGCCAATGGTTTTAAGAGCCCGTGACGGAATAGACAAGCAGCAGTATCTCTGAATTCAGTTAGAGTAGCTAAGAAACATCAATCATGTAACACCAACACTGGCTTTTCAGGATATAACCCCACCACAAGAGACTCACTTAAAAGTTACATATACATATACACACATAGTCACAGACACGAGTTTTGCTGCAGAATTTGACAAATTTTCTGCTTCATATCATATGGCATTTGAAAATATCGAACCATTATGCATTAGTGAATCTTAAACGAAGTTCTCAACACCATTTATATCTACCACTTATTTCTCCAAAATAAACTAATCCAGACAAAACCACACTGGATCTTACTTTGTAGATCGAAAGCACATATGCATGTTAGGAAAATTCGAAACCGAATACTGTATATATGTTTGTATGTCTATTACCAAATTAAGTAACATCTGCAGCACCGTACAGTAATCAATATTATCAGTGTTGCTAAACAACTCAAAATCCACAAATATTCCTCGAAAACTTCTAGCTCTATCCAAAACCTAAAACCAAAAAGGTACATGCGTAAAAAATTGAAACAGATCGCTCTCATAACTTCATGATTCACGGTTTGTCCATCTCCGTGACTGCATTACTGTGTTTTTCAATTTCTTCTATACCAAAAAGAAAAAGGAAAGGAAGAGAGAAAAAAAGCAATTGCATGTTCGACTTCAGAGCTTTCTCCACTTCCATAGACATGGAAAACGTCTCAGGAAGCTCACAACCACCAATTTGAATGTTAATTAGAAATAATCACGGAAAAGAGAAGCAAATTAAATGGAGAAACAAAGCATTTCAAAGAGCACCTGTGCTGCCGGGTCAGGAGGCATTCTCCAGGGGTCTCCGCCGGCGCCGAACATCGCCGGAAGTCGAGTCGTGGCGTTTCTCAGAGACTGACAGATCAGCACAGGTGCACTACTACTGCTGAATGCGCCGCGCATAAAGTGCTCGTACGATAAATTCTTTTTCTTTCCTTTTCTCGTCTTCTTTCCATCTATTGTTTACCAATTAATCTATGTATACATATTATGCATACCTTAAATTTAAAGTTAATTTTTTATATTTAGTTCGATCATTAATATTTAAGAGCTTGATTAATTTAACCCTAAACTAATTTGGCGGCTGTCTTTTAAAGTAGCTACTAGCTACTATCATATCATAATGTTTATTCATTTTTTATTACAATTTTATGTGTATTCATGATGGTCATAATGTTTATGTGTATTCATTATTAATGATACGTATTTTATTTTGGGTTGTCCCAACATAAATGTCTCGTTTTTCTTTTAGACAATAATTTTACACTATAAAACATATGAGCCCACACACCTTTATACAATTTTACACTATAATCTTATTTTTCTTAATTTCCGAGTCCAAAAACAACGTGCCATAAATAATGAAACCGATGGAGTAGTATTTTGCTGAGTTTTAATGGCCATGATTGAGTTTGGATTGACTTTTTATTAGAATTGCAGTGGAAGAGGTCATTCGTGCTAAAAATGGGATGGAAATCGGATTTGCAAAGTGAAGAGGAGTCGGAGATCGGCGACTAGAGGCGAGCTGCGCCCACCCATTTTTGTCAGACCCAACTTGAGTTGTGAGTAACCTGTGATTAGAATATTTAGGATTCTTTATCTTTCTGTGTATGTAATACAAATTATCTACCTGTTTAACTTTTCCTGAGATTCGACTTAGATTAGCTTACTACACTGCAATTGATCTTGTTTTATTACGAGTGTTTTAAATTGAAACACATACATGATATTCATCAAAATTACAACAGATCTAATTGTGCATATTTGTTTTGGAGTTAAGATAGATATGGTGCATTAAACTGATTAGCTTACTACACTGCAATTGATCTTGTTTTATTACGAGTCAACTTGAGGTGTTTTAAATTGAAACACATACATGATATTCATCAAAATTACAACAGATCTAATTGTGCATATTTGTTTTGGAGTTAAGATAGATATGGTGCATTAAACATTCAGCATTATACATTCTTGTCGACCATAATATTTGTATTTTCATCGATTAACCAATATTAGTACAAAATAGTCGAAATTAAAATAACCAAATAAATATATTTTTTGAATTTTTATTCAACTTTTTTCTTAATTAAAAAAGAAGAAAAAAAACCTTAAAAATCCTTGCATGCACAACGACGCAGCTAAGGACCGAGCCTTATTAAAATCTCTTTCAGGTAAACCCAATGAAAAGATTCTGAAAGAGGAAAAAAAAAAGTGCCCATCTAAACTCGAAGCAAAAAAGGAAACAAAAAAAGCATAACGGAAAAGAGAGATTTTGACCGAGCTTCGAACTAACCATCATCCGGAGCAAGCCAAAGAAATTGTGGCTAATATCTATAAAAGGCAACAATTAACTCTTGAAGAAGTGTGAGTCATACCACTTTTATCCAATCTATCTATCTATTATATAATAGGTTACAATATTGAAGAGATCACATTCATCCTCAATCTTAGGTGGCATTTTCTCCACTCACTATTTTTTGCTATCTTAAATCCTTTATCCCACATTGAAAACATATTAAACATTAGCAATTCATTACCTAAATAAAATGTCATTCATCATTCCTACATTAGACATTCATTATTCCCACATTTGATATTATATTAAACTTTATCATGGAAAAATTTGAATTATTACAAAATATAAATTTTTGTATCCACCAATTTTGAGTTATAATTGTATGTTTGTCACATAACTACGACTTTCATTATAATGCATCCATAACATAAAATATGAGAAAAATATAAATATAATAACTAAAAATAACACATTCAAAATATATATAATAAAAAAATTAAAAAATAGTAATGGTGAAATTATGTCACAATGAAGTTCATAAATTTCTTTTTATTCATAAAAAAATTTTAGGTCCCACGTCAAACTTTTAGTAGACATAATCATTTAGATAACTTAAGCAAAAGAACAATAAAATTCAACTTCGATTTGACAAGAGAATGTATTTGTTTGAGATATTAGAAATTGTAGTTTTCGTAAATTCTAGACAAAAAAAAAAATCAAAGAATTGAAAAAAAGTAGAATAGAAAATTTTATTTAAACTTTTTAGCATATACATTCAAGAGTTTGTAGTATCATGTCAGTTGATATTTCTATTCGAATTTGTTATCATTTTTAATCCTTTATTATTTATACATTTATATTAAATATTTATTTTGTATTATTAGAATTTTAGTTGAGATAAATAATCAATTAAGATAGCAGATTATATTTAATTATCAAGATATTTTATACAAACTCAATATTTATATGCACTTGGTCATATCAATATTTATTTAGACGAGATGATTCTCACAACTTAGTTATGGTTTTTCAAACTTCAAACAAGATGATGCTTACGAGCCAGTTTTGTTTTTTCAAATTCCAAACAAAATGATGCTTCAAACTCAGTTATGGTATTTTTAGCTCTAAATGAGATTATGCAAAAAAACATGTTATGATTTTCCAAGCTCCATACAAGATGATGTTTAGAAGTTAGTTATGATCTCACAAGCTTCAGATTGTATAATCTCACAAGTCAACCCTGGTCTTTCAAGCTCCTAATGATATTGATGTTTAGAAGTGAGTTATGATATTTAAAGTATCAGATAGTGATGTTCAAACGATTGATGCATTAAGTCAGGTATAATATTTTAGGGTCTAGACGAGATAATGCTCAAAAGTTTAGCGTTCAAAAGTCAGATATTGTCTTTCAAATTCTTGATGAGATCTTACAGACTTGAGATGAGACGATGCTTAGATGACAAATGAGATCTTAAATTAATTCTTATCCGTCAATATAGAAAAAATGTACAAAATCTATAAGTATTTTTATTATTCTAGCAACAAGTTAATATTTAATTCACGAATATAATTGGAATTAGTATAATATAAACTCTATTATATTAAGTTAAATTAATTAAAAGATAATTATATTAGTGTTAATGGGCAAAAATGCCCCATCGCTTATGTTTTTTTTTGAAAAATGCCCTCTCTTATTATACAAAGCAATCTATGCCCTAATTGTGTGAACCACCGAAAATGCCCTTTGAATGTGATGGTTGTGTATTGTTTTCCACAAAAGGTCTTACAGATCTATGACAAAGTCTTACACATGTATGACAAAAGTTGTTAAAGTGTAAGAAAAACATCAATGTCATCAATTTAAAGAATGGTTTCGGTCAAATAAGTGTTGGAAAAAGTGAAAGACTAAAACAAAATATAATATTTATTTATTTTTGAATTAAAATCCAAGGTTTTAGAAGTAAATCGTAGGCTAATTAATCAATGAAATATAAATACTAAAAATTAACACAATCGATATTGGCACTCAAAACACACAATGGATAAAAAAAATGTGTCCGACCGGAAAAAAACGAGTGTTCGGCCGGTGAAAGGCCGGCCGGTCGGACAGATTTGTTTTTTTAATTTTTTTTTAAAATTGATGATAAACGACAAATATGATGTGAAATAGCCTTGTCAGTAAAGTATTCACGTCAAACGCTCTAATTTCATTGAAATTCACGTGAAATGAAGGGATCTTTGTTTATATATGAGATCTCGACGGACACACTCCATTGCAAAGTGAAAAAACACTCAAAATCAATAGAAATTATAATATTTTCCAATTGGTGAAGCTATTATTTGTGAATTCTCTCAATCCCAAATTTAAAGGTATGACATTTTACGTTTGAAATGTAATTTAAGTTGGTTATTGTTTATTTTCAATGTTTTGTTTGATCTTATGCTTATGTGAATTATTAGCATATTATAGCATACTTTATGATTTAAAGCTATGTTTGAAGGAAATATATGTGAATTAGAGCACATTCTATCATGTTTTAAAGTACTTAGTAATTATTACTTACATTTTAGTTATATATATATATATATATATATATATATATATAGGGGGCCGCTCCAATGAGACCCCCTAATTTTAATGAGATCTAGGGCACAATCTGGTGCGTTTATTTTATCAATCCTATGGCTGATATTGTATCTGGAGGGTGATTTTTTTTCGCAGGGTTCGAATCTTGGAAGGAGCAAAATATTTTAAATTTTGTTATTCATCAGTATATACTGCATTGTTCATCAGTATATACATCTCGTTCATTAGATATACGTTTTGTTCATTAGTATTATATGTCTTATTCATTGTACTCATGTTACACGAAAAATAGGGGGTCTCACTGGAGCGCGCCCCTATATATATATATATATATATATATATATATATATATATATATATATATTTCTACATAATTCATGTTAACATGCTCGAAAATCATGTGTCCGCCCGGACAAGTGTCCCTGAAAATGTGTCCGGCCGTGTGTCATTACATATTATGTAATACACGATCGGACACATTTCCTCGGTAACTTTCCCGGACGGACAGATCTTTTTTGAGCGTACTACATGTTATATGTTGTATTTTTACATTTCATCCCAAATTTAAAGTGAATTAGAGCACATTCTAGCATGTTTTAAAGTATTAATTAGTAATTATTACTTAAATTTTAGTTATATACATATATATTGCTACATAATTCATGTTAACATGCTCGAAAACCATGTGTCCGCCCGGGCAAGTGTCCCTGAAAATGTGTCCGGCCGTGTGTCATTATAGATTATGTAATACACGACCGGACACATTTCCTCGGAAACTTCCCCGGACGGACAGATGTTTTTCGAGCGTATTAACATGTTATATGTTGTATTTTTACATTTAATTCCCTTTACATCATATATTTATTTATTTATTATTTTTTCTGTAGATGAATGAATATGGGAGATACTTTGTGGTTAATTATGGAGGTGCCTTCAATGGTTATGAGTACATCGGCGGCTCTTCTAAGTGTTTGCATATTTTCGGAGACACCATGGCTACTAAGTTGTACATGATAAATCATCTGATGTTGGAGAATTCATTGAGCACTAATTACAGCTTGTATTATTTGACGAAGAGATTAAATGATAGGGTCTACAGTAAAAATATTCTTGCCAATGACAATGATTTGCTTCAGTTGTTGGTGTCCTAGCCACATTTTTATGAGATTTATGTTGTCGAAGACGAGTCTAGTGGAAGAGTGTATGTTCCTTCGTTCGATCTCCCTCAATCTTCCGCATATGGAGGGGAATCTAATGCAATATTCGAAGGTGGGGACGGATTGGAAGCAATCCAAAGATATGCTTATTTAGACTTAACAGCCGGAGATTCACCAGCGCAAGAAATTGTTGAACCGTCGGTCACTTGGGGTAATCACCAGTCAACGGATTGGCCTTCATGGGATGAGCCAAATCTGAACGTTTACTATCACCAAACAACTGAGCATTCTTGGGGTCCAGCTGATAATCAATATACAGACGAGCCCCAGTTTGTGGAGAATGATGATAATGTAGATGAAGAATATGTTCTATCGTCTGAAGTCGAGACTGATACAAGCGCCTCTGAAGACTTGTCGGAGCCAGAGAACTTGAGAAGGACTGGGATTGAATATGCAGGTTGGCAGAATTTACAGATCGATGACGATGATGATGAACATGTTCCTGGAGCAGAAGAACTAACTAATTGGTTAGTTCCGATTATCTCGTTGGACGCTGCAGCGTCACTTGTGGATATTGAAGATTATCAGCTACTACCTCGGGAGCTGGCAAAGAATTCTTATTTTAATAGCAAAGATGATCTGATCGTTGCAATCGATCTGTGGAACATGAAGCAGGGCAAGAAATATTATGTCACCAAATCAGACAACAAACGAATTTACTTCAAATGCAGGCATTCAGATAAGTGCCCCTTCAAGCTCAGTGCATCGTCTCAAGATTGATCCATTTGGGGTGTGTATAAGTTTACCAATGAGCACTCATGCGACGGTGATCTAGGGCGCGTAAAGCGAATAAAGGCCCCCGCAAAAGTCGTTGCAACATATTTAGCACAGAAAATACATGACGATTGTGAGATCTTGAAGCCGAAGGCCATCCAGCTGGAGCTGCAACGTGAGCTTGGTGTACACATCAAGTACGATGTTGCATTGCGAGCCCGTAATCGAGCGACTGAGATGGTTTATGGTCGACATGATCAATCCTTTGAGATGCTGCCTAAGTATTTATACATGTTGAGACAATCCAATCCCGGTTCGTTGGTGGAGTGGGAAGTTGACCCTGATGGCCGATTCAAACACTTATTTGTTGCTCTTGTAGCTTCAGTTAGTTGTTTCATGTTCAACTTACGGCCAGTGATTGTAGTCGACGGCACACACTTGAAGGGCAAGAATAGGGGTATTCTGTTTGTTGCAGTGACCAAGGACGGCAACGAGAGTTTATTCCCACTCGCGTATGGTGTTGGCCCGAAAGAGAACGATGAATTGTTGATGTATTTCATGTCGCGCATTCGACGTGTTTATTGGCAAGCCAATCCACTTTTGATTGTCTCTGATCAACATATCTCCATTGCCAATGCTATCAGGAATGAGTTACCAAATGCCACCCACGGCCTATGCTACTACCATTTGCAAAATAACCTGAAGCATTACGGTAAGGCAGTGGTAGATCTAGTTGTATCGACAAGCTGCATTTGCGTACGAGAAATCTGACTTCACTAGGGCTATGAACGCCCTAAAGGTTATGAAGAGAGCTGCGTACGATAAACTAATGGGGATTGGGCCTAAAAAGTGGGCTCGTTCGATGTGTCCTATGCCTGTGCGACGGTACAGTTTTATGAAATCAAATGCTGCTGAAGCTTTTAATGCGAGATTGTTGTGGGCAAGAAGACTTCCTATCTGCTCAATGTTAGAGGCAATCAGACTTGTTATTGAGAAATGGTTCAGCGAACGACTAAGAGCTGCACAACAAAGCGAGGAACCCTTGTCTGCTGAGGCCGGTAAAATGGTAGCTATTAAAGTCCAAAAAAGTTGTCGATACACTGCACAAAGGTTGAGTGGCCAGAAGTATAAGGTGCAAACTGGTAACAGAAGCTTTAAGGTGGATCCGGAGAAGAAAAAATGCGAATGTCGAGCATTTCAGCTAGACCAACTCAATTGTTGCAATAAGGTACGAGCATTATTTCCAAGGTGGGTTCATGTAAATGTAATATATTCTAATGTTCGTTATATTGATTATTGCCTGATGTTGTTTTTATAGTGAGGCAGGTGATACGATCGCGGAGTATGTAGACGCTTACTACACGAATAAATTTCTTATCGATTGTTACTCTGGCAAAGTTAATAATCTCCCACCGAGACACCAGTGGTTGATTCCTGAGTACATCGCTGAGAGTGTTGTATTACCTCTGATTGTCACTGGACAATCGGGGCGCCCAAAAAAAGGTAAACATCGAGGTGGTGGTGAAGGCAGCAGCACACAAGCAGATGAGTCTTCTAGTATCAGTCGTCGTAAACCAAAGAAGTGCAGCATCTGCCATGAAGAATGACACACCAAGAGAACGTGCGCTGGCAGGGCGACTGAGACCAGGGAGTAGTGGTTTGTATTTGTGTGTTGTAACAGTTAATGATATTGATTGAATTATCTTATTATTCGATAATATGAAATGATTAACTGGAAATAAAGTTCGTTGATTAACCAAAAAAACCACACATGAATATAACAATATACAACACTAAACAAAACAAGTCTATTGAATCTACCCTTCGCAGTTTCACACAATCCAAATATAGCTCTAGCGATCTTGCTCCTATATGCCATTACGTTTCTGTTACCCCACTCAATGGATGGAGAGCCAGATATCAGTCGTTCAGCATACATGCAGATGAAAGGCCCGCAGCTGACAACGTCCTGCTGATGAAACTGATCCTCTAGTGGAGCAAACACCGCCGTCATAATTGGCCACTTGTCCTTTGCCACTATCGAATCAACGGATGTGTGGTCTAGCCACATCGACAACTGAAGGACACGCGGCAAAAATCTCAGAATAGGTAGTAGTTGCTTCATTCGAAAATTTTGCCACTCTTCATTAAGATTGTGCGCTACTGGGTCATACACCTCGCAAACGGCTTCGCCCAACCGAATACGATAGAGGACAAAATGGTGGTCAATAATAACTGGCATGAGAACCTATGACAAACCACAATGAATTGGTTTAAAACAACGATAAGTCACAAATAATTATATAATATATCTTTAATCATTACCTGTGAGGCATCCATCTATCTAATCTTTTGACCAGGAGCAAGTTCATGGTCCAGAAGTGCTTATCCACGTACAGCGGAGATCCAGTCTATGTGAGGCTCCCAACCGTCAGCTATTCCGGTATGCATCAATACATGTCACTCCTTGGCAGAAAATTCACTTGCTTCATACTTGGCCAATAAAGCTTCCCACTCGCCCTTCAGGTATATCTACAAATCAAACAAATAATGAATAATTTATATCTGCACCAATGAAAACATATAAATAATGAAAGTTTACTTACAAACATATCCGTGTCTACTATGACTGTGTTATTCATATTTACTTCATCAAGTAAATCGCCACAACTGGCAAGCCTATGTCTCAACGTCAAAAAATACAAGTCAATATCCTGCAACAAAGTTAAAATCAGTAGGTTTGTACAAAATAATTTAACAAAGTTAAAATCAATAGATTATTTACCCCAGTTGTGAATTCTCGACTGAGATTCTCCACCCGCTCGAAGTCGTCATACACCCGCAAACCACCACTGGCCCTGACATACACCTCACGACCCTTACCACCTCTACAATTGTTTATCCACTTCTCATATGTGTCATTGCAGTGTTGTGTCTCTGGACGTGGAACTGGGCTATTAACCCAAGGCGATCTCCGAAATGTAGACGGACGTCTCAGCCTCCGGCTGCGACGCTGTGTCTGCTCTGCCTGTGGCGCTTCTTCCGTCACACTCAAACGACCATCTTGTGCCTCAGGCTCCTCCGTCTGAGCCGGCCCTGATGAACTAGATTGTCCCCACTCATATGGTGAAACAGCAGTGAGCGGCTCAGCAAAGTATATCGGCTACTCTGTCCTATACTCCGGTCGCAGGAAGGGGCATGAAGGTAGACAAAGGTCGACCAGTCAAAATTCTGCATAGCCGGTGTGCAGTAGCCCTGATCCTTCATAATTTCCTTCCACTGCTCGTTATAATCCCGGGTCTCTGGAGAGTGAGAATCATAATCTGAAGGGCGTGGATCATAATTCTGGGTCTCTGGATGACGTGGATCGTTATCGCGGGGATCGTCGTCGTAGGGACCTGAAGCACTGGGATCGGCTCTGTTCTTTGGAGGAGACCATCATTGGTAATCATCGGGGGAGTCAGACCCTAAAAAATGTTTGCTCTTGCCCCTATCCTTTTTGCCCTTGCCCTTCAGTTTATCGTATAATTTGTCAAAGAACTTCTTCAACTCCTTACGGATCGTCTTCTTGACCCATTTACGGTTCACATCACCCTCGCTGGGACTGGATACTGGCCGAGATCCGCTCGACGATGAAGAAGTATGCGGCGCTGGCCGCTTTCCCGGATGAACAGAATGACGAGCCGGCTCATAGGGTCGAGCATCCCTCACAGGGCCCCGAACACTCTGGCTGCGAGTCATACGAGGTTGTCTAACTACCTTCTCCTCGTCCATGCGCTCCTCCACAACACGGGCTCTGGTGTGCTGTGGAAATTGGACACCCCGAGCTAATGGGTTCTCGTGGGATTTGAATCTCACCAAGAGTTCGCCCGGTGTCAGCGCTGATATGAAGTAGTAACTCTCCATCTCATGCTGGTCGGGGTTTAAATCTAGGACACCACCCTAGAAAGCAACATAGATAATATTTTAGAACATAAGTAAAAACCAGTAACGGTGAAACACTAAATTTGAAATAACTGATTACCCGTGCCTCAAATAGATCTCGTAAACTGTGAAGCCGGGGCTTACCCCTAAAAGTCCATCTCAAACATCTTGGGTGCGCTGTCGGATCACCACTAGATGCTGCCACCATCTGTCCTAAGCTCGAGACGCGCTCCAATACCCAAACAAATAAAGCCCACGAAGGACCGTAGAAGTGATACTTCTCGCCGGTTCCTATCTCTGTCATATAATGGCATAACATTTTATATGAATACGCGCCCCAGGGAAATCTATCAAATGCATCCAAATCATCCACCAACACCCAAAGCCACTGCTGTACATGCGTATCCAACCCAAGAACAATGGTGTGAGCCACACACACAAGGACATCACGAAGGTACAGGCTCTCATCCTTATCATCTACTCGACGATCCAAATTGCACACGCGTTTAATGAGCGCGTGTACGGTCATAGTTCACCCACCGTAAAATCTTCGGTAAGCCTCCACGCGACTGCAGTCGTGTTGTAATGTCGCATCAAACATCGTTGGACCGAAATTGAGCCCAATAACTAATGCGTAGTCTGCGGGGAAAAAACTGACTCGTGATCCGCACAGAAAGAACCACATCTCATCGCTTTCCGACACAATCTGCCTCGAAACAACCTGGTGCAATGCTCTATTGCTCTTCATGCCGGGTCTCCAATCAGTGATGGTCAAAACACGACGCTCTAAACCTTCCCAATAGCCCTTCATTGCCGACCAAAAATAAAGTGCGCATCAGGTCCGAAAAAGCAGTATCCCTATAGTATGTGCTGATAGTTACCTCCGTCTGGTCAATAGTGTCGGGACGAAGATATGAGACATCCGCCTATTCATTTACAAAATGAAAACCATATTAAATTCGGTAAAATATTAAAAAATAATACAAATAGAAAAATACATAAAAAACAGTAAAATATGCAGCAAAAAGATGTGTCCGGCCGGTGAAGTGGCCGAAAACATGTGTCCGCCCGGAAACAAAAGTACCGGTCGGACATATTTTTCCGGCCACTTCACCGGCTGGACACATCTTTTTTATTCATATTTTGATGTTTTATACACAATTTAAAAGTTAGAAGTTAGAAAAAAAACAAATTTTATATCAAAAATGCCTAATTCGAAACTCATCCAGATCAAAATGCACAAACTAACATCTCATCTATATAATTTCATAAAGCAATACTAATTCTCGATAAAATGAACATTGTTAACTTCATATATAATTTCATACCAAGCAATATATTTCATACCAAGCAATTATTCGTTAAAACTAATTAATTAATTAACTACACTTTTATGAGAAACTTCATATATAATTATTCATACAAAAATAATGAATTAATTAACAAACCCTATTAAACAATATAATTAACACTTAAACAATTTAATTCATAAGAAATACTAATTCAATAATTAACACTTAAACAATATAATTAAATTAAATTCAGTAAAATAGTTATAATTACTATAAAGATAATAGTATATAAAATAGAAGATTTTATGCCGATATAGATCTTATGATTGGTGGTATAAGAGGTGGTTGTATTGGAAAAGATATGGATATATATATATATATATATATATATATACACAAAGAATTTCAAGGAATATATGTATTGAACGGAAGAGAAAGAAATTGGTCAAAAAAAATTCAAATTAAGAGATTAAAGGGGAAAAAAATAAAAATTTTAAGATAGATACACACGCATTTTAAAAAAATTAAGAGAAAGAATTTCATTCAAGAATATATATATACATACATACACACGCTCGGACATGAATTTTAAGGAATATATGTATTGAACGGAAGAGAAAGAATTTGGTCAAAAAAATTCAAATTAAGAGATTAAACGGAAAAAAAATAAAAATTTTAAGATAGATACACACGCATTTTAAAAAAATTAAGAGAAAGAATTTCATTCAAGAATATATATACATAAATACACACGCTCGGACACAAGAAAAAGGGGAAAAAATGCAATACTAAGATGGATACACACGCATTTTAAAGAAATGATTAAGTCATTAGTCAAACTATATGTTTTTTCTTGGAAAAGCAAACAACATAGCAGTCGTGTGTAAGAGATGTAAGAGATTAAAATTGATGTTGACATTTTAAGGGTAGAATAGTCATTTAGGGCATAGAATACGTTGTATAATAAGAGAGGACATTTTTCCAAAAAAACATAAAGGATGAGGCATTTTAAATTTCCACTCATTATATTATATAAAAATAATATAAATAATTTAAATCATAATTTAAAGTTTCATCGAATTTCAACGAGTTATATACACTACTATACATATACTTAATCTTCGTGCGGACAGAAATGAGTCATAAATAGTGTGAAAAAAAAGTACTCCCTCCGTCCCACCTCCATAGTCCACTTCACTTTTTCACACATATTAAGAAAATGCAATAAACAGTGCTTGAAAAATTCAAATATTATTTGAAAAATACAAAATATATGTAATTATTCAAGTTTGCCCTTATTTATTCAATGTTTGACTATATTTAAATAAGGTTACTTTGGTAATAAAAGAAATTTAATGCTAATTTAATTTAGAAAATTGACTATATTATTGGATATCTAAAAAAAGAATAAGAGACTATAAAGGTGGGACGGGGGGAGTATCTATTAAGACGACATAGAATTTTAGGATATCCAAGACATTTGATAAGTTTTAGTACCGATTCAAGCTTACTTTTTGGTTCATATCTTTATTAAACGAGAGAGAATTGAAAATTTTATAATAATATAAATAAAAATATTCAATCTTTATATATTATGAATCATCAAAGTAAATGCTCAGATATGATTCATCTAAAGATTGTTTAGTCGAATTTGGAAAATTTGTTCGTGAGAGAATATGAGAAGTAAAATAAGAAATTCAGTAATGATAAATCCACTAGAAATCCCACTACAAATGATGGTATATTTGATGGGAGGGCTAAAATAAAAACACTTCTTAAAATATAAAATATAAATAATTTTCAGCCCTTAGATCATCAAGATCTACGGTTGATTCGGAACATTATTGGATGAATTCGTGGTCATGGATTTGAATCCCAAAGGTAACAAAAATTTATTTTTCACAATTCGTAATCATGTTGGATAAAATTCGTACATTAAAAAACGTTTATATTTATATTTTAAGAAGTGTTTTTACTGTAGCCCTCCCCATATTTGATTAATTCATATATGTGCACAAACAAAATGATATTCCCTTCGTTCCAAATTTTTAATATTCATTTGAAAATGGCACGTGTTTTAATAAAATGATTGAATATATTATGAGTAGAATAAGAATCTCACCTTTTATGTGAGTATTAAAATAATTAAAGTGAAGTAAGAATCCCACCTATTTATACTAAAAGCTGGAACGGATGGAGTAGTATATTTTGCATAAAAAGCCATACTTTCTTCGCTCGGTCGCCCCTCAATTGAGTGCACATATTTCTTTTTTGATTCGTTTTTTAAACTAGTATTTTTTTTAAGTAAGTGTATCCGATATAATTAAGCTACAATAAGGTGTGATCCTTATTTTTTTACATATACTCAATAAATTCCTTAAAATTTATGTAATTTTCAAATAAGTATTTATCTGGGAGAAGGAAGGTAAGAAGTATTTTTTTGCCTGAACTTGGGAAAACTTGATAAATGGTGTAACTAATTTAAATGGAGTTTTCAATTTCAAATTGATTTCAAATCAATTTTAAAATTGAGTGGCAATTTTGTAGTTAGAATAAAATTGAAAGTTTATTTATAAGCTATACATTTTTTTTTCTTTTTCTTTAACTTCTTATTTTTCTATTTTATTTCTTTTTTAAAATTGTGAAATTTGACTAATCATAAAATATTTGATATGCATATCAAATTAAAGATCATGACAAGAGATTTAATTTGATATATGTTATGTAAATATTGGATTTAAAATATAAAAATTATATTTATTTAAAGATTAAAACTTAAGAAAATTCTCTCTTCTCTCTCCTTTTTTTTTGAATAACTCTATTTTTTTCAATTATCTTTTAACTTATATTGTTTTCTTTTTTCACAATATTATTTTTTTATTAATATGAATTATTCTTTATTATTTTTATATTAAATTAAAATATATTCATCTTAAATTATATTTAAAATTTTTATATAATAATCAAATGATAATCAATTTACATATAATAAAATATAAAAATATTTTTCGTGCGTTGCATGAGTGCAAATGCTAGTTAACTATATTAACTAGCAGTAAAGCATATTCCCGAAATAAATAAGAAAGAAAAAAAAAAGATGGCTACGTCCTATCCCACACCGGTGATAAGATAGAAGTAGTAGGTGTAAGCTGTAATATAAAAAGGCGGCTAAGATAAGTAGTAATGCATCTTTGCGCTTGGGGCAATGACGCAGCTAGTGAGGTTCTAACCGAGGCGCGTCTATTGCTGGTTGAAAACTATTTCCAAACCCCCTCTTCGGCCCGGGCTTGACTCGGGCCGTCGAGAATTTCTGGAAGGGCTCCCTTTTGGGTAAGGCCCTACAATCAAGTTTTAAATTTTTTGGGCCTTTTCTTGTCCCATTTATTTGTTGCTATCAAAAATTTTAATTAACTTTGCCAACATTATTCGTTGGTCGTGTCTTAGCCAGGCCTCTTTGGTTTTGCTTAAAAGCCCATTTGTTATCTTTTTTAGCTGTCAAATGGAGATATCCAAATTCCACAGCAAAACGAGGTTTTGTTTTTAGTTAGTCCAAATTCCAAAACAAAAACTTTATTAACCAACAAAAGCAAGTTAAGCAACTCTGTCTCTTTCTCGTGTTTACTGTTCACACTACTATCCCCTCGTTTGTATTTCATTCTACTTGCTTTTAATTTTGAATCCGTGGTATTTATGTTTAAAGGTCGTCCTTTTATATATATTTTCAAGATATATTTCAAATAGTTTTAATAATATTTTATAATTTTTTTGTATACTTAATTTTAAATATACACAATTTATATAACATTTCCTGCAAAAAAGAGTTAAAATTCGATTTATTTTTTCTTATAAATTGATTGCAATCAAAATATAAATATTACCAGCATTTTTTTGAGAAATAGATTAAATTAGTACTGAAAATGTATATTTGTAAATATTTTAATGTCTCTTCTTAATAGGTACAATCAATAAAATATTAGTTGAAATCAATTAATTAGTGGCCCGATGAATATAAACTTAACTAAAAATATATGGATTAATTGTATGTAACTATACGAATATATTCAAATTTTTATTTTTAACTAATTTACCTTTGTCCATCAAATGGATTAATTGTATTTCTTTTTTGTTTCATTTACCAAATAAGTACCCATTATTTTTATAAGTGTACTCTACACAACTCACTTACAATAAAAATTAATAAGTCTCCCGTGCGATGCATGTGTCACGATATGTTTTATTATTTTTAAAATTTTAAATTATGTAAAAATGTCATTATTTATAAGTTAGATTAATTGGTAATAAAAAAAATTATATTAATTTAAATATTAGTATTTCATTTAAAATAGTGTATTATAACAATATTATTAACTTAATAATTATAATATTAATTTAATTAGTATTTGATAATAATAATTAAATATGTACGATAATAATTAATTTTTTATAGATTGTAAATCGAATTATTTAAGTCAATTTCATTTTTAGCAAAATTACTAAACCATCAATGTAACAAAATTAATATTCGTCATTTAGTACAACAATTTTGGGATCTTAAAAGTCCAAACTATATTATTGTTAAAGGAACAGGTAAAATATGAATATATAAAAAGAAAAATATAATAACAATTATTTATATAAATGAATAAATAATTCATACACATAATTAAATAAATCTATATAATAATTTAAATTCTAATTTATATAACTAATTATTTATTTACAAATTCATATCAAAATTAATACATTTTTTATTCTCCCTAATTGCATAAATTAATTTCATATAATTTAAAAATATTTAAATATAAAAAAACTATAACTAAATAACTTGTAAACTTTTTTAAAAAGAAAAGAAATGATATCTACTTATTTTTTTTACCAACTAAATAATCTTGTAAACTTTTGGACTTGTTCACGTTTCCTCACATCAGATTCGATGCACAATTTGATAATCAAATATTAAAGAGTCATCTCCTTTTGTTTGTGCTTGAGGTAACTCTTGAAATCAGCCCAACTTGGAGGGATCTATGACTGACTCCGATGCGAAAGCTTCGGGCAAGCTCATCCCTTCGGAAACCAACTCATGCAAGATAAGTTGGAACTCTTGCACTTGGTCAATGATCTGTCGACTATCAACCATCTTGAAATCTAAGTACTTAGCTATTACAAATTTCATTATCCCCACGTCATCATTACAGTACTTCTCTTCTAGTGTCTCTCATATTTGCTTGGAGATCTTTACATTGGCACATATATTGTATAAGCTACCCTCTAAGCCCCTAAAAAAAACTTCTTACAAATGTAATCACCATTGCACCAATTGTCATAACAGGCGCGCACAACAAAATTGGTCTCGTCCTCCGTCGGCGCAGGAGGCTCGTCTTCCCTCAAGAAATTGGCAAAGCCCAACGTCGTGATATAGAACATCATCTTTTGCCGGCACATCTTGAGTGCGACCCACCAAACTTAGGTGATTTCTAGGCTGACGGCAACATCCCTAAAGAATGATGCTGCATCGAAATTGTTCCACTCCCGGAATCACCAGCTCTTGCAAAGCTAGTTTGAAATGAACCAAACGTAAACCCCTTCGAAGTCGGACAATGTGAACTAGTACCACACCCGTAACCACCATCTCCTCCAAAGTTGGCTTGGAATGAACAAAATGTGAACGTCGTCGGAGTCAGACCATGTGAATCAATGTTGTTCACACCAACAAACCCACTAGTAGCAGCGTAAGCAGTATCATTCGTTGTAGAAACAACAATGGCATTGGCAGCAACAAAAATAGTAGGAGAAGCAGCGACAACAACAACAACATCACAAGAGTTGGCAGGAGCAGTCAACATTTCCAGTAAAGGTATTAAGTATCAAAAAATTTAAGTCCAAATTAGAATAGCTAAACTGGAGGCAGAGCTTCGTGCAGTTCGTGATTCGACCAACACTGCCTTTATCCAGAAAATGTTCAACGATCTTCAAGATCGAATTCGCACGCACTTCGATGATGATGCCAAAAAAGGGGAAGAGTATTGGGGTCCAGAACTTTCAGTCGGACCAATCGAAGCTGCCAAAGATAGACCAGCACTCCGTCTCATTCCAAGGAATACAGAAAAGGACCAAGATCAAATGAGTGTGAGCATGAGCTGCGAGCCAAGAAGTCCTTGAAGCTTTCTGAGCCTGCACCTCCTCTTTCCACCATCAAGTTGAAAGAAGCAATACGTCGAAGAAGGTCTTCTGGTATCCCATCTTGATAAGTTTGATCGCGTTGATAAATAGGTACCTGAGGACATGAATGCTTGGTGGGAGAGAATAAAGGAAATCTACACCAAATGGGTTATTTTTGGCCAGCTCGATCAAGACCCAGATTTCCAGAGAAAAGCATGAAGATATTTTCTTTCCAAATGGACTGAAAAAGGGATGGTGAAGAGACTGCTTGAAGCAAAAGATAAAGCCAAGATGCAGATCATCCGCTACCCCCTGAGAAATTTTGTAAGTCCTCCCAAGCACAAGAATCACATCAACCGCGAAACCATAAAGAGGGCAGTTGAAGGACTTTGCAAGATTTGGGGTATTACAGAAAGAAGCCATCCAAGAGACTTCGACGACATCAAGAGGACAGTTTTTGGTCTCTATCAACAGAAGCCCTATCGTGTTTTTTTCAGTTGTAATCTTTTACTGCTTTGGCTTTGTACTGTTGATCACTAATTTATTTAGCAACTAAACCGCAACTAACACGGTGTAATTGTAGCATATATGTAGCAATCGAGTATCGTATCCTCAGAGACTGACACAACGAAATAACTCTAGCTATATCATAAACAAACTATAACAGTAGACAGGCAAACGATTATGAAGAAGGTTTAATTAAAACTAAACTCAAACAACAACAAATAAAATCACATAGAAAAATCAAATAATAAAGACAACTGATCCTAGGGTAGGAATTTCATTAACTGAATCCACATAATAAATCTATTAATCCTATTAACCAATTTTAATCCAATTATGATGAGAGATCACTTAATTAATCAATCACTCTCGCTAGAGCAGCAACGATCGTAGATTAGTAAATTCTCTACCTCCGCTAGGTCTCAAGAAAATTTACTAACTCCCAATAGCTATCTCTGTTGGGTCTCAAGCCGAATAACTACACATGCAAATTATTGATCAGATAATTCACACGAATTCAAGCACCGGGAATTATGAATCATAAACTGGAAGGTACATAGGTACTAACAAATAAATCACATGAATCTAATTAACTATTTACAAACCCTAGAATCAGATAAAGAACTTAGCTAGACATATTAAAAGAAAACATAAACATAATTAAAAAAAAATGCAATTGTAAAAAACTGAAAGAACGATCTTGAATCTTCAATCTTGTGGAAATTCAATCCAAGCTCTAAAAACTGGAAAGCAATAAAAAACTAAAGCTATGAAACTGAAAAACTTAAGCTGGGAACCCTGAATAGGTCAAAAGAAGACCTATTTATAGTGTCAGGGTAAAATACAGAGTTTGAGCTCGAAAATAGCTTGAAAAATGAAGAAAAACGCAAAAAAACGGACACGCGGCGACCCGGCGGCGGTCGCCGGCTACGCCGAAATCTCGGTGGTCGTCGCCGTTTCGCTGCTGCGCGCAATTTTCTTGCTAGATAAGCTGAAACGTTATCCACAGTCGGAAGTCGAACAGTAATCACTCGTGAGATATCAGCTTGATAAACATTTGAATACTGAATTGCAAATTGGAAGTGCACAAAATTGCTTTTAATATCTGCACGATTCTCCATTGACAGTGCAAAACTTTGGGTTTCTTCAACACTCAGCATCTGAATAGCGACAGCACTGTCATTCTTTAAAGATTCATGGCTATCCACATGGGCCTCCTCACCAGGTCCCACCACTTGACTAACAAAAATACTGTCTGAACACCTAATTTCAAATAAACCATGAGAACCGGCAGCCCTTGAAGATGTTCTCTGCAGATTCACACCAAATGCTTCCCCAAAATCATCCTGAAGAATCAAAACGCCTCCAGAAGATTTTGTAAGAGGCTGCAGTAGAGGAACACGTACAGGACATGTCCCAGCGCAAAATATATCAACCACTGTATTGTTTTGGTCATAACTTTCTCGTCCGAACTCCGATTTGTGATCCGTTTGTGATCACGAACTCGTATCGAGACGATCTACAACTTCTATTTCAGACAAGTTTTCCAAAATCAAAATCAATAATCTTGAAAATTCCTTTAAAATTCGAGTAAGAATCATGTTTAACAAGATAAAGCAATTTAAGCATAAACCAATCACCCAACACTCAATTCTAGGGCTGGTAATCGGTCCGGTTCGGTTATAACATAACCAGTTTACCGGTTAACCAAAATCGATTAAAGGACAAAGTGATAACCGAAAACTGAACCGATTTTCTGTTCGGTTAACCGATTAACCGGTTAATATCAACAACTCCCGCAAAGAGTCATTTCCTCTTATTTAATGTATGTGGAAAAAAGAAAAAAGAAAATCTAACTGAAACTCTCCACCAGCTGATGCAGAGAAATCATGAATCCTCATTTTCTAAGACTTAATGCAAACTTACAAGTTACAACAGTGGCATGTAACATCCAAACAAAATTCCACCATCAATCAATCGAAAAAATTTGTGAAAAGTAAAGAAGACAACAATTTTTCGAAAGCATTCCTGACCTAAGTAGTCGAACAAGAAAGAAGAGCGAAACCACATTGAAGATGAAAGAAGATAGAAATCACAAAAATAAAAAAAAATATCGAGAGAGAGAAAGAGCATGCCATCGCCATCCTTATCGAAGAGGTTGAAGGCTTCCTTGAACTCGGCGATCTGCTCCTTTGTAAGCTGCTTGGCCATTTTGGAATTTCAGAGAAATTGGAATGACGAAGCAAGGGTTTAGAGGGGTTTATACAGAAAGACATTCAGGCGGCGACAGAGTTCATCGGAGAAGTGGAATTGAAGGGGAAAATTTAGAGAGAACCCTAGGTAGCTTTAATTTGAGGAATTGGGGAAAGAGAGAAAATAGAAAGGAGGGGGAAGGAGAGGCGCCGGCCTCGCCGCGCCGGAGGCGGCGAGAACCGGCGACGTCCGCCGGAGAAGGATGGGGAGAGAGAGACGATAGAGGACAGAGAGAACGCAGAGAGAATCAGATTGAGATTTGCGTATGAGAAAAATGAAAGAAGTATAATTTGTATTTGCTGTTATTTTCTAAATTTTAATATAATAGAATATAAATTAATTAATTAATTTAATAATAAACTGGTTAATCGGTTTAACCGGTTAACCGCTCGGTTAAACCGATTAACCGGTTAAAGGAAAAAACTATAACCGATAACCGAACCAAATCGGTAAAAACCAGTTATCGGTTAACCGATAATTGGTTTTTTCAGTTCGGTTACGGTTTTAACCAGATAACCGAAACCGGTTTACCAACCCTACTCAATTCCCTATAAAATTAACATCATATAAACATTAAAAACCATGGAAACATGAGTGTTATCAACTGCTTTGTACCAAAAACTAATATCTCATCAGTTATATGAAATGAAAATGTTGTTCCTCTTGATCTCAACCTAAAGACAATCTTTTTTTGTCCAGGCTCTGATTATTTGTTTATGTCTTCCAGTTATGCTTTCTTCCTCTCTTTAACTGTTCAGTTTTTCTTTCAGTCAACAAGATTTTAGGCTATATTGTTAAGGGAGAATAGTATTCATCCTGTTTAGTAGCTTGCTTTTCTGTTTTCAGCCGTTTCTTGTCTTAGGACTGATTGTATGTAGGGGTGAGCAGAAACCGAACCGACACTGAAAACCGAACCGAACCGAACCATATTGGTGCGGTTCGGTCCCAATTTTACTGGTGGTCGGTTCGGTTCGGTTTTAGAAATTAAAAACCGAAAATTTTTGGTTCGGTGCCGGTTTTGAATTTTTGGTTCGGTTTTGCACCGAACCGAACCGACAAATAATAATATTTTATTAAATATTTATATTTTATAATATATATTTTATTATCTAAGAAAACCTAAGTGTAAAATGAAAATTAGATTCTTACTCCCTCCTCAACCCTAGGCGCCGCTCTCTCACTCTCCAATCTCCTTTTCAATTTTTCGCCTCCAGTTCGGCAGTTCCAGACTTCCAGCCTCGGAGTGAGCCCATTCCAGCCTCTCCTTCCAGTCTCCGGCGTCCACCCGCCGTCCGCCCGTCGTCAGCGTCGCGTCGCCGACTCTAGTTCCAAACTTTCAGCCTCTCACTCCCTTCCATTCCAGCCTCTCTCTCCAGTCTCCGGCGTCCGCCCGCCGTCCGCCCGTCGTCGGCGTCGCGTACTCCAGACGTCCGCGTCGCCTACTCTCGTCGCCTACTCCAGTCGTCCGCGTCGCCGACTCGCCTGCCAAGACTCGGCTTCCAGTTTTCAGCGGCGCCGGCGTCCCTCTTCCAGCGGCAACCTAGTCGACTTCTCCGCGGCCAGACGCATCCCCTTTCTCGGCGTTCCCTTTTGGTGCGGGCCAACCGGCCAATGGAAAAAGGCATCGGTTCCGAAAACCGAACCGAAACCGACGGTTTTGCCGGTTCGGTTTCGGTTCGGTTTGACACTTTGTATTGGTGCGGTTTGGTGCCGTTTTTTAGGATCGGTTCGGTTTTCGGTTTTGGGTTTTTGGTTCGGTTTTGCACCGAACCGAACCGATGCTCACCCCTAATTGTATGGTTTTGGCATCATCAAAAAGGGGAAAATTATTGGGAACTTAATGAAATATCATAGCCCTAGTTTTGATGATACCAAAACTCTTAGTTTTTCTTTTAATAGACTAGAACTTTTCGAACTCAAGCGTTAGAGTTCATGTTTTCTAGTTTAACTGTTGTCCTGAAGACTGAAGACCGCTGGACTGAAGACTACCCAACTAAAGATAGCATGTGAAAAGACCGAGTCAAATACTGATGTATTTACTAGACGAGAATCTCACTGAAGAATCAGTTATGACTGATTAACTAATGTTGGCCATGTGGATTTAGCGGACTGATACTCACGTCAAGTATCAGTTGACATTCTTCCTCGGACTGAATGTTTTAAGTTAAAAGGAAGCCACGTACACTCAAAGTACAACCGCATTAAATGCAGAGATTTTGAAGGTCGTCCTTCTATGCAGATTATTCCTTTTTGGTGCTAACTTTTCAAAGGCATCTTACTTCTGTACCTAAGACGCCGTTCTTCACCAAATTAGGAACCTCAAAAATTGAAGCCTCGGCCAAATTCAAATTACTCTCACAACGGACGAATCCTTGAAGACCATCTTGCCAACGGATCTATTCAAGACTTCGCATAAATAGAGCTTGAGGAACACCACAATCTTCACCGATTCAATCACACAAGCTGAACTTCTGCCGAAATTGAGACTCAACATTTCACTACCTTCAAAGTTTGAATCGAAGAAGAAAATACTCAAAGCCTAAATCAGTTTACTAATTATACACATTCTCTTAGTTTCTTAGGCAAAACCTTGTAACATTCAAAGCCTAAGTCCCCGATTACTGGGAGTATGTTATCTGTAATCTAGTTGGTATTTCGAACCCTTTTCAACTGAGCGAAAAAAGAGTTTGAGAGAGTTCGAGACTGTGGTCTAAACTCAAGAGTTCTTAACCTCCGCACGCAAGACGAAGTGTAGTCTTTGCAACAACGAGTTAAGAAGGAGACGAGATGTCCAATCTAGTGTATTGGCACTGAAACTTGGTTTCAGTTGAAGGTTTGCTGTGCACCCGCAAGCACAAGCCCTGAGTGATTGTCAGTGTGTTTAACTGACCATAGACGTAGAAACTTGTTCCAAACCACGTAAAAATCCTTTGTTGTTTACCACTTTTAGTACTTACATTCTTATCTGTGCACAAACATTTTCTTAACTGAAACTGATAAATTATAAAGTGAATATTTAATTTGACAACGTGTTAATCACAAATGCTATTTCCTAAGTTTAATTTTCCGCTGCTGGTATTATTAGTCAAACTGATAAATCTTCGGATAATCAGTAAGATTCATAACACTCATCTGTTTACAAAATCTAGACTAAAGCATTACGTGGATATCAGTTAAAGCTTGACGCTTAACTGGAATCAAAATACTGAAGTTATTTCAGTATCAGTCTACAATCCCTTTTCAACTGAAGTTTTCTTTAACTGTTGACTTCAGTCAATCTCTTTCAGTATCAGTCGATACTCCTTCAGTTATTTGCAAAAGATTTTGAAAAATAGTCTATAGGTGTATTCCCCCCCCATACACCTGTTCAGTGACCCTTCGGGACCCAACAGAGGTCCAAAAATAGATCACCAAATGACAACATATACTAACTTGTCTTGCGATTGTAAGAAATAGTACACCTTGAAGTACAATACAACTCAAAGCAGAATGAAAGATTACAATAAAGAAATGGAAATTTGCAAAAATAGAAACAAGATAAATAAACTTAAAGCCGAGTTGAGGAGTCATCTATCTGCAAGGCGAGTTACGCTCGATAGTCCTCACGGTAAGACGTATCGTCCCCAAAGATGAAACGTCTTTCGAAGTGGCAGCACCACGAACTAAGAAGGCTCTGGCAAACTGGACAAGATGAGGGTAAAGCTTCGACAATTATCTACTGAGTATGAGAGTGGTGATTGCAAGTGTGTTGATGCAAATGACGACTTCCTATTTATAGGCGCAACCTGTTCAAGTGCAGAAGCCTGTTGGAATACATCACCATCAAGGTCTATTACAACAGGGACTAATGATGAGCCTCAACCATAAGGGGCATTTATGATTGCCATCAACGCCAGAATGTTTTGACATTTAGCGGGAGCTGAAGCATCACGATACCCGAAGGGACACGAGTAGAAAGCACCAGGTCACTCACGAATTGGGCCTAGTGAATCAACAATCTAAAAGAGAAACATGTCAAGCCCAATAGACCCAAAGATCCAAGCACCAGGGACAAGGGCCCGATAAGCCCAAAGATTCAAGGACAAGGGCCAAGGGCCAAGGGCCAAGAGCCACGATGCTTGGTGTCGTCCGAGGAAAGGCGGGCGGGCGGATGGCAACGCGTGTATGGACTCTAATGCCCACAACCGTGTTCACTTAATTATTAATGTATCAACGTAATAGTTTATATAAAGGATTAATTAATGCTAATTAATTATTGTCAATAGACATTAAATATCCTTTAATGTTTATCTACATTTTTCACAAGACCACTTCTAAGCGATCAACTTTAAATAATTATTTCTCGCTCACTAAAAATCGAATTTGAGAAAAGAAATACAGAAGAAAAAAAAATCATTTAATACGGGCGATTTTCCAAACATAATAATCTAAGGTGAACTCCTAACATTAATCATCGATCAATGCAAATGTCTCAATATTAGGCTTTTATCCCCTCATTTTTATGACTACTGATGTTGTGAAAATCTTTATTTTATTATTTTCTATAAGTTGGGAATGAGGATAGGGATATATAAGTCCTCTAATATTTCATATTTTCATTATTATAAAAGGAGCAATACTAATAAAATACATAATTCTATGATTAGTAGAGCAGACTCTTATGTGAACATTTTTATACACCATTGCACCAAGCACATTTCCGGAACAAGGAAAAAGAAGACAAAAAAGCCATGCAGTGAAAACTGAAAGTGGAAAAATGATTGCAATTTGCATTTGAGGTAAAAGTCCTCTGTTACAGAAAAAATATATACAATGATAATTACAAATTGGAGATCGTCACTTGGAGCCAGTATGGAAGAATAAGATGTATTCAGGACCAACTGATTTTTACTTTTTTTATTTCTACTTTTTAAGGGAAGCATTTGGGGACCAATTCTTCAAAATCAAATTCAAGCAGTCCCATAAAACACAGATTCCCAGGGTTCTTAGAATTATAAAACACATAAAATGACAAGCGATCAAAATTAATATTTTGAATGGGCCACTAGTTTTTATAGATTTGTTCAGCCTTTTTTTTTGAATTATGTATAGATTTGTTCAGCTTTAAGTTGGGCAAAATCCCTCTTTACAGGTTTGTGTCTTTGTGATGTGAGTTGTGTTGTGTTGTGTAGTAAAAGTTCACCAATAATTAGCAGTAATACATAATCCCTGCAGTGGGGCCCATGGGTGTGGAGTTTATTATGGTGGGTTCATCATGATTTGGTTACCATATATATACAGTTGAAATTGAACATCAATACGAGAGTTGAACTCATATTCTGGTAGATGCAGACCCCGGCCCTTTGTATCAAATGCAGCTGCATCTCTAATTGCAAAGAGTATATTAGTTACCCTAAAATTATGAATTTATTTTATTTTTGGTATGTCCCCAAATATATATATATTATTTCTAAACATTTACATATATATTCAGATAATTTTATTCTTAAGATTTATCCTTATTTATCTATAATTAACTTAATACTAATATCCTTAATATGTGAAATTTTCTCCTTTATCACTACATTCAATAACTTTTTATTACTTATGCTAGAAGATTCCCTGCATTTATATTTAGGAGACGGGGGAGTATATCGTTTAATTTGTAGTGATATAAAAAGTGTTTAGGACACAAAAGATAGAAGACCTATTATATCTCTATTACATATTTAATTTTAAAAATAATTATATGTTATATATTATATATTTAAAAGGATATATTAATTCATTAGATATTAAATTATTATAAAAATATATTAATTACACCTTATCTAAAATCTAGTGAGATATACATATATATATATATATATATATATATATATATATATATATATATATATATATATAGGGGCGCGCTCCAGTGAGACCCCATATTTTTCGTGAAACACTAGGACAATGAATAAGACATATAATACTAATGAACAAAACGTATATCCAATGAACAAGATGTATATACTGATGAAAAATAAAATTTAAAAAATTCGTAATGAATAAGACATATATACTGATGAACAGGGCCGTATATACTGATGAACAATGCAGTATATACTGATGAATAACAAAATTAAAAATATTCTGCTCCATCCAGGATTCGAACCCTGCGAAAAAAAATCACCCTTCAGATACAATATCAGCCATAGGATTGATAAAATAAACGCACCAGATCGTGCCCTAGATCTCACTAAAATTAGGGGGTCTCATTGGAGCGGCCCCATATATATATATATATATATATATATATATATATATATATATGAAACTCTTTTTAGAATTATAAAACAGATAAATATCATATACTATAATCTAACTACTTAACTAGATAAAGGAAAAAAAATTGGACCTAAGGATTTCATTAATTTAAAGATATTAATATATCGATAAATTGATAATTTTTTTATTTATAGAGTGTTGTCTTAATTTCTGAAATTACAATTTTAAATCATGTTATAATGTTTAAAAACAAATGAGAGGTAATATTTAAATTAAATAAATACACGCATCTATCAATTTATTGTGGTTTTTATTACTGGAGATTGTAGTGATGATCAAGCTGGAGATGAGTACCACCCATAAGTGTATCCCACATAACACTCACAATAAAAGTGAGACTCTTATTAATACTCATACACACTTAATTAATTTTTTGAAATTGGTGTTATCCCCAAATAAATACTCATTTGATAGACGAAGAGAGTAACATTGATTAAGAATAAAATTATAGGTCTTCACAATTAAAAGACTGAGAATAGTTCTTCGTTCTTGCAATAATTAAGAATTCTCGTTTAAAATTGAAACCACATGTTAGAGTGGTGGGGCTATTGCTCATCTTAAATTTCTTATAGTTATTCCTAAATAACTCTAAATCATATATTTCATCCATCATGAAAAAATAATCATAGAAAGAAGTGACACAATTTTAATAGAAGCAAGTGGAAAAGTTATCGTCCTTATACCGAGCATCTCATTAAGGATTATATTAGCATAGATAGATTTAGACTAATTAATCTATTATTTATTATGATGAATTAGAATTATTTCTATAAGTTGAGATAAACTCCCTTGATTAATATGCTATTGAAAATGCTAGAATTGGAAAAATTCTTGTGATAAAAATAAAAATTACAATTATGCATTTTGCCAGTTACGACATATCACTTATACTATAATCACATTAGATAAATAGATAATTAGGGAAGTGAAATATGATAAATAAGTAAACACCATAATAATTCTATTACGAATATTGTAGCTTAATGAGTATCCCTCTTTATCATTAGCTTAAAAGACTTGGGTACAAAACTTAATAACCACATTTCCCAACTTAAAATAAAGAAATAAATAAAAATCATGACTGTTGTTCGTTCTTCTGAATAGTGTATCGACGATTGTATTAATTTGCATCTACATTGGTATATAGTATTGTGGTCCATGTAATTTTTTTTTCCTTTGTGGTGCATCACAATTCATAAATGAATATATTCGCATGCAGCTGGATTATTGAGGCAGAGTAGGTAACACTCACACTCGCCCTATCAAACCAAATCTTGTGATGTGGTTCCTATTTCTAGAAGTGAAAAAAGCACAATAGACCCTGCAACTGCAACCAGTATATTCACACACACACAAACATAATTTGGGATTAATCATGTTATGTTGCTGTTAAAGTAGAACATTGACTTTCAAAATCGTTGTCTTTCATTAATATAAATAACCACAGCCACAGATACCTACTCTCGTAGAACTGCCATTTAAGACCCAAAATCATCCTTATCCAACCCAACAAACATTTGAACTTGAAAACAAAGTTTCATACTTACTACTTACTAGTCTAACTGATCTTGTACAAATATGGCAGTAGCTTAGTTGTTTTTGCATGCAAGTTGGGTCCATGTTGCAGAAAATAGATGGACAGCCAAACACATCTGGAAAGTATTTTTTGTATTATTACTATGATAAAGATTGATACTTTGATAGAGATGTCACATAGTAGTAATATTTTTGTGGGTAATTTCAAACTAGCAGCAGTCACATACAAATCCCCAGGAATCAAGCCCATTTCCCCCCATCACCACAACCAAAACACTGAAGAAAAAAATATAAAAAAGTAGACAAAAAGAAAGGTCATTTTCAGCACTGAAATTCAGGGAATAAATATACAGTTACAGCCACTGATCTTGCACGACTTTCACACGTGTGAAAAAACCCACATGCTTTAGTTGTTACCTGACAATTTTAATTAATAAAAACATAACTGCAAGTCTACAACAACCAGCAGATGCCACCAGCTTTCAGTTGTGTTTTCTGAGTGATTTGTTTTATCAAAACAAATTTTAAGGTTGTTGGCTTAAGCTTCCTTGTTGTTTCAGCTCAGAATTCAACTCCCAAAGAGATTCTTGAAAGCTTTATGAACATTTTGAGTTAACAAGTTTTTTTTCTTTTTAAATTGATTCCAGTGATGGAAGAAAAGGGTGTCTCAGGTTCCTTGATAGTCATATCGGAGAAGAATTCCGATAGGTTGTATCCGATGTTCATCGGTGTTTCGTGCGCGCTTTTCGTTCTACGGCTACTGCCGGAGCCCGAAATCTGCGACGAAAAATGGTCGGAAATAAGGAATGGGATGCTCAAAGGCAGTGCCCTTGTCGGATTGCTTGTTTCGACGGTTGAAAAATCGAAGCTTCTAGAGAAACTGGAGAATGCAGAAATGGAGATAGCGGAGTTAAAGAAAAGAAGAAGCGAAGACGCCAAAGCCAACGAGAAAGTGGTGAGCATCTTCGCAGCCAGAGAGCAGAGCTGGTTTGACGAGAGAAGGAAGCTGAGTCACCAGATTTTCTCTCTCATGAATGACTTGAAAGTTGTGGAGGCCAAGAGAGAGAACTCCGTGTCCGAATTGGGCGACAAAATGAAGGAGATCGAAGTGATTCTGCAGTTGAAGGATACGATGATCGAGGAAGCAGAGCGAAGGAGGTTGGAGAGTGAGGAGAAGCTCAAGGAAGCTCATCATCTTGCTGAGGAGTTGAGAGAGAGCCATTCTTCTGAGATTTCCAAGCACAAGACAGCCTTCATCGAGCAGGTCGAGGCTGCGAAGCAAGAGGTTGAGGCGCTGCTGGAGCACAAGGAGCAGCTGCTTTTGGTGAATCAGATGCTTCTGAAGCAAGTCAGATCGTCTAAGCTTAAGAGAAAGCAAGCTGAGGTTGAAGCAGCCAGGTGGAAGGCGGTTGCAGAGTCCAAACATGACAGAAATTCGTTCTTGAATGCAAAATCGGATGGTAAACCCTACTTGACTGAAGCAACTCAAGAATCAAGTGAGATGAGTTTATTGATGCTAATAGTTACACTTGTGATTAATTTATTGTGTTTGTTTCACATTAGGAGGTGAGATGTATGCTTATATGGAGCAACTGAGACAGAAAGATGAGAAGCTGGAAGCCTACAACTGGCGTTTGATGATCTCGGAGCTGGAATCAAGGAGATTGAAATTGCGTGTTGAAGCGCTTGATCGCGACATTGCAAAGCTAAGGCAGGATAACGCCAAGTTATCAGAGATGATGAGGCCTCATGAAGGGGATGGTAATGATACAGTTTGGTCGAGAGTGAAGGTGGTTAAGCTAAAAGCAGGACACACCAGGCAAGAAATGATGAAGAAGGTAGACGAAGCCTCAGAGAAGGATGTAGTTTTCACACTCCAACAACCACACATCCGTGAGGCAGACGAAGTTGCTGCAGCCCAAACTTCAAGTAACAATTGTACATGGAAGATGGATGTTCATGCTCTCGGAGTCTCGTACAAGGTAAAGAGACTTAGGCAGCAGCTCTTGGTGCTCGAGAGGCTGCCCGGGAAGGAAGATGCTGAAAGCAATGCACGAGTGAAGGGATTCTACGCACTCATGTCACTCCTCAACAAACAACTTGATCGCTACAACTCACTGCAAGGGAAAATTGATCAACTCTACAAGAGGATGGTATGCTTCACCTCAACACTAATGTTTAATGATATGTATATATAAATTCTTTGGTATAATTTTTTTGGATGAAGTGCAGCAAGAAAACAAGGTGAATACCAAGTGTGAAGAGGATGAAACGAAAAGGATGGAGCAGTTTCTCGAAGAAACATTCCAACTGCAGAGGTACACAGTTGCAACAGGGCAGAAACTAATGGAGGTACAATCCATGATTGCGTCCAATCTTGTAGCTGAGGCAGAGGACATTGAGAAGCATGGGAGCTTCGACATTGAGCGATTTGCTGAGAGTTTGAAGACGCTTTTCCGCGAAACGCAGAGGGGGCTCGAGCTTCGGATATCTCGGATCATAGGAGATCTTGAAGGAACACTTGCACGCGATGGTTTCAATACATGGCGGAAACGGTGACTATGGAAATATACTTTTCTCAACTAATGTAGGCCTTCTCTTAACAAAAATATGTACAGATTGAAGGAACTCGCTAACTCACTGCATTCTGTATATGGATTATTAACTTGTTGATTAATATGGGAATCGGAAATGTGATTGCAGTTTTTACAATCTGATTCAGAAAATAGCACTAGATTGATGGTTAATAATGCATGAGTTTAAGGTCTCATACACACATGGCATGTGGCTTTGCTGCCTACTAGTCAAAACTATTAGGCATGACTGTGCAAACACAGAATTCTATAGCATGTTTTTTACCATAGAATGATGTCCACGTGGTTCAAATTAAACCTTTTGTTAATCCTGTATTAATGAGGCATGGCATTTCGAGCAAATTCTTCGATGCTTTGAAGAGGTATAACAAAATAATTTGCATATGTTAAACATCTCAAGTTCGAATTTACAATCACATTATTTTTTAAAATTTATATTTATTTGACTAAGAAAAAGTAACAAAATATTTCTAGAGATAAAAATGATATTTTCAACTATTATTACTTATTAACTACTAAATCCGTCTCACAAAAACATGAACATTTGTAAGTACCATAGGTTTTAAAAATGTTAAGATAAAAGTGTACTGTGAGTGGAAAATGAGTCTCACTTTATAAAAAGTAAATGAATTGTGGTGGGATAGTATACCAAAATAGAAATATTCATATTTTTGTGAGACGCCCCAAAATGACAAAATGTATCATGTTTTTGGATGGTGGAATTCGCCGACAGATCGTATAAACTTCATTGGTTCATGTTTTTCTGTAGACTGCTAAACAAAGGACCTAAGGGGGACCTTCGGGCTGGCACTCCGACGCCCAACTCAACTATGATCGAGGGAGAACCATGCTTTTGAAGGGTGAAATTTTTATAGGGCGAATATTCTTTGTGCATGGTTGTCGCTTTCTCTCTACCATTCTCGTTGCCACAGCAGAGGAAAATCGGTCTGACACATCAAATGGGGGACCACAAGCAGTTACACACATCCCGTCTAAGGGATGCTAGATAATCCTTAAGGACCTTTCGAAATACCAACCTTAGGTCGTCCTTGTGTTTAGGGGTGGGAATTGGGACGGATTCGGGTACCCTACCCAAAAAAGTCGAGTATCCAAACCCGAAAATGCATGAAAAATACTACCGACCCCGAACCCGATCTTAAAATCGAGTATCCTAATACCTGACACGAGATTTGAGTATACCCAAATTACTCGATTTATTTTTAATTTGTTTAGATCTAAATATTTAATTAATAAACAGTAATTTCTTATTAAAATTTGTGCTACCAAAAGTGATGCACACTTTTATGAGATGAAGTATATGTATATATAGGTGTACTCCCTTCAATTTTCATACACAATAAGGAAATATATTTAATTTTCTTTGGGAAACATAACTTTTAGTATTATATTTTGCGTTTTGATTGCTTCACTTATTATTTTCACAAATATTAAATAAGTTTATTTTAATATAATTTCAATTAAAAAATTAATTAGTGAACTATATTTTTGGAACATATATCCCAAAAAGAAATAAAAGACTAATTGATGAATAAAAGAAGTGTTAATATATAAATATAGCCACTTTCATATAGTAAAATTAAATTTTGGCCTATGAAATAAAAACATAAAAAATTAGCCAGTTTTTGTGTAAAAGTACAAAATTACCCCTCACTTTAAAATTTAAAAAAATGGCCAGTCAAAAATACTCCCTCACTTCTCTCGCTCACTCTCTCTCTCTCTCTACGCTCTCTCACTTCTCTCCTCCGGCGAAGTGCCGCGGCCGCGGCCTCGTCGTCTTCGCCCTAGCAGCGCCGAAAATGACGCCGCCCATTCAGATTCAGGATGTTGCAGATCTGTTCAAGGCAGTGGTAGATCTAGGGTTTCAGACGGCTTGGGGCTTGAAATCCGAGGCGGCCGTGGTTGCGGTGGCTTGAAATCCAACAATAAGGAAGAAGGGCGCGGTGGCAGGTGTGGCTTCGCCTGCCGCTGTCGTCGCCGGAGTTCAAAGAAAAGAGGAAGGCGCTGGCGTTGGTGTGTGTGGTGTTGTGTTGTGCCGTCGCGTCACCTAGCTTCTCCGCCTGCAGATATGCTTGAATCTCGTGTTGTGCTGCAGATCTACAATCTCTCTTTCTCTCGCTCTCTTTCCTCGTAAAAGTGAAGGCAATTACTTTGGTGCTGCGTGTAAGTCGCTGACATTAGAGTAGGTGTTCGAGGAAAGAGGTGATGCTGCTTGTGGAAAGGGAGATATGGACGCAACTTGTTTATCAAGAAAAATAGAAAAATTTGGTAGATGCAACTTTTTGTGTGTGTAGATTTAATGTTGGAGTTTGCATCACTTCATCAAAAATCAAGGCACACGAATCTTAAATATATTGAACGCTAGTTTGGAGATGAAGTCTAGGTTTTACAAATATGTTGTACTGAGCTCTGTTTTCATTATATTTTAAATATATGATTTCTTATTCTCTGAGTTTTGAAATAAATTTCAATCTCTCTCTTTCAACTAGTGATTATTTTAGGATTAGAAGTTCATTTTCAAGACTTAGAGAAATAAAAAATTGATTAATGTTCTTGTATTCACAACCAGATCCATAAATTCACAATCAGATCTATAAATTCACAACCAGGTCGATGAATTTACAATTTAATGTTCTTGAATTCACAATTAGCTCGATGAATTCACAACTTAATATTCTTGAATTTACAATCAAATCTATAAATTCACAATCAAAATAAATTACAGTTTTAATTGTGAATTCAAACTTTAAAAACTCAAATTCACAACTACTTGAATTAACAACCAAAATAAATTCTAGTTGTGAATTCGACTGATTGTGAATTCACAACCAACATAAATCTGGTTGTGAATTAAATTTTGGTTGTGAATTCGTTTGTTGTGAATTCACAACCAAAAAATTTTAATTGTGAATTAAATTTTGGTTGTGAATTCGACTGATTGTGAATTAAATTTTGGCTGTGAATTCGACTAGTTGTGAATTCACAAACAAAAAATTCTGGTTGTGAATTCGACTGGTTGTGAATTCTCAATTCACAACCAGTGTGAATTCACAACCAAAATATTTTGGTTGTGAATTCACATTGGTTGTGAATTGCGGGATTTTTTAAAGGGTGATGTAAAGTGGCCATTTTTTTAATTTTTAATGTGGAAGGGTATTTTGGTAACAGTGGCCATTTTTTTATGTTTTTATTTTAGTGGACAATTTTTAAGTTTACTATTTCAAAGTGGCCATTTTAAAAATCCACTCATAAAAGAAATATTTTCTTAGAACCATAAATTTTATCCAACTTAGGTAACTGTATTTTTGTTACCTAAATAAATCAAGTTCACCAACCCATTAATTAAGTAGACGTTTCGTACAAAGACCCTGATGACAGTAGAAGAAGTGCACCTTGCAAGGCTTTTAGTCTTCTCTTCATTCTGGAACCATTATTAACCTTCAAACTCATTTATTCAATTTGACCAAACACTCTAAATTTTCAATATTAATTTAAACATGAATAAGAAGGAGCACAACTGACCGTTACCATCCACTTGTTTACTCTCGTGAGCAGTTGAACCGAGGAGCCTCACCTCATATTCAAATACATTTATAACCAACCAGTGTATATATTCGCCCCCAGCTGAAACACGACTAGCTCCTTACCATGGGCATCAAACTAGAAGATCACCACAGACCTACACTTACTCTATCCAAACTCCCATATTGCAAGCCCAGAGAGCCGCCACAGCCCATGCAGACGCCGCCTCTCCGCCCGTCCGCCTCGATCCCGTTCCACTGGGAGGAGGCGCCGGGAAAGCCAAGAGCCGGTGGTTCGCCATGTTCGAAGAGCAAGAGCAAGAGCGCGAGGTGTCTGGAGCTGCCGCCGAGGCTGGTGCATGAAGAGGCCAAAATGACAATGACATTAATGACGCCGTCGCCCACGACCGTGCTAGACGGGCCCTACGTGGGGCGGTCGCTGTCCCTCGCATGCACATTCTCGTTCAGGAAAGGGCCGGTGCCGGACGGCAAGAGGAATTTGGGGTCGGGAAGGTGGGGGAGCGAGAGGAAGCTCGGTAGGGGTAGTATGGACTTTTCGCAGTCGCTTGGAGATATTTTTAGGAGTGAGGATAATCTCAAACTTAGGAGGAGGAGGAGTTTCTTCGGTTTGTCTACCATCAACTCCAAGTACTTGTGGGTCTGTTTTTTCATTTATTTCTCTCTATTTTTCTTAGATTAAATCATTTTTAATCACAAATTTTGTCTTGTTAATTGGTTGACATTGAAATTGCAGGGTGACATTTATGCGAGTTTTAAGCAGGCGGTGTCGTGGAGGCGTAGCCCATGAGATGATGATCAACGAAGATTTTGGCATGCTCAAAATATATATATAGAGATGTTGATTTTCCTATGGATTTACTTGCTATCTACCACGGTTTCATTTGAATTTCCTCGCTTCAAATTATACATATAACTTTCTTCCTTGTAATTATTGTCAAACGGTTTAATATAATGTTTTTGAGTCCTTCCATGTTAATTTATCATCTGCTGGTGTTGGTCCTTTTGAGGGAATTGAAAAAGGAATTTATATTTAGATTTCAAGTGCTCAATATAAGAATTTTATTCTTATTATTATTATTGTTATTGGCCCATAAAACATTAGGAACAAGAGTGCAAGAGGATCCCCATCGTACTAATGAAGTGGATTAGGAAAGTTTGAATGTTCTTCTTAACACGCATATGCACATAAATATAACCTGACCTATATATACGGTTAATTAAGGGTGCGAATTTGAATTATTATGAGTACGGGAAATTATTCAGTCATTTAATTTTCACAATTTAAGATAAATACATAACGATCGAATGAATGTAGCATGTGAGTCTGAATTTTATGAATAAAAATTCATTTACTTTTTAAAGTGATTATTTCAAGAAATGCAATATATAAGTTCGATGTAGCGCTGTCATATTGTGACGAAAAAATGTAGTTCTCATACTAATCAACTATGTATATATATATATATGAGTGTATGTTGCAGTTGATCTGTAGTTATAATTTCGTCATCCAAGTGAGGCGGTAGGTGTAAATGTGTTATAGTAATAACTATGAGCACATGAACTAACTACTTGGTTATAGCTAGGGTAGCTGTAACGCTTTCATAATTGACTTCTTGACCTAGGCCTACCCTATAACTAAATTCAAAATGCCACTTATTTACTGCCCAGAGATAGAAAGGTAAGGTGGCAGTGTGTCAAAACTTACCAAGGGGAAAAACAAAATACTTGAGAACATCCGTAGGCCGGGAGCGCACGCTCGCTCGGTGTGCTTTTGGATCTCAGGAGAGAGATGATTAGGTGCGTGTAATGCATGACCCAATCAGAAAATTCCAAAGATTTAAAAAAATAGTTTGTAATGGCTGAAAATTTGAGAAAAACGGTCGATTTTTTTTAGCCGTTGAGAACAACATTTCTTTCCTTTTCGTTTTTTTTTTAATTTTTTTTATTTCTGTTTTCTTCTATAAATACCTGCACTACTCTTTCACCAATTACTCCATTCTTCATTCTTCTATTCTCCATTATTTCGTACTCTACAAAAATAGTATTTTCTTCCTCCAATTTCGATCCTTCTCCGCAGAAAAAGAAGTGGAGATACATTCTCTTCATGCAATCGTGAAAGTGGTGGTGAACAACTTTATCAGGATTACTTTGCCCCCAATCATATGTACGACGATCCATTTTTCCTACGTCGTTTTCGTACGAGCTAGACTTTATTTTTGCGCATTATATTGTGAATGTACTCGAGGTCGATCCATGCAAGCTTCAACAAGTTCAGCCCCTATCAATAAATCTTAGATCTGTCATGATTGAGTGGCTTCGTGGTTCGAGCAATGAAAATGGTGATGTATGCAATTGAGTGGAAAGGTGGTTTAGGCTCATCACAATTAGCGTTGTTACGAAAAGTTGGCGTGCCGGCAGAGGAAGCAGGGCAACAACGGACGCGGAAGATCTAGTTGGCGAGTGATGACCATCGGCGGTGGCATTAGGTGGGTGGTTAGGAAGATGAGGTGGAGAACACAAGACATGAATTTTTTTTTTTTCTCTAATATTCAATATATTTGTATATGTGTAATTTTATTTTAAATTCACATCAATTTTCGACGATTCATGTCATCTTTACTTGGTCAAAATCTTAACTCGAGCTATAAGCAACACTGCAACAGAGATAAATATAAATTATATTTGTGATATTTATAATTTTGAACTAAAAAGTTACACTAACTTCAAGCTATTTGCTAAAAATAACCGTTTTCTCAACTACGATATGTATTTCATAAAAAAAAAAAAAAGCACGGACATAAATTATTTCACTAAATTCATCTCGCTGTATTTCTCACAGAATTAACTGAAAAAATCCTAAAAAATATTTTGATGGCGGTATCAAGTATTTTTAAGTGAAGAATTACTGATGTATAGTACTGTTAAATAACCGTGTCTGCCTAAAATGAAAGTTATGTATGAATACAATTAGTTTAGAATAGTAGTTGCAGCCTTGCAGGTTTGATATTAAAGTAGAATATTGCTTTGCCAAATTCTTTCTTCTTGTAACTCCCTTTCTACTTGTAACTGATCCCTTTCACGTTCCACTTGAATTGGGCACTTTTAGGGCAACATTTAATTTTCTTTCGCCATGCAAATCGAAATTCGATTATTGTCAAAGAAATTAAAGGAATAAATTAAGTTAATTAAACAGTCAGTTGTTAAGAATTATATTGTCATAAAAACTCAAATGGGCCTGAACAAAATATTATTCACTCTTATAATAAAAACCGACAATACTGTCAAAAAGCACTTCAATTCTTTAAACCTAAGCGCAAAAGGCCCAATATCAATGGACTGACCAGATAAGATCAGCCAGGCCCAAGACCATTATTCAGACAAGCAAAGGAATACGAACACGAACTTACATAACTAGACATGATGAAAGTAACCAATTGAGATACAAAACTAAGATTTTAGTTTGATCTCATCCACATCTAGTAATCAAGAAATACAGATAATATATAGGACTAGAAATTCTTTTTTTTTTCTTTTTTTCTTTCAAAAAGAGTGAATAAAGAATTCAAGGAAAAACAATTTGTTGGAGGGACCTTCTCTTCTTGTAATTGGCTTTGAAGCAAGCTTGTCTCAATTTCTTAGTTCTCTCAGTGAGCTCCATTTCCGGTATCCTCTCCACCATCTTCTTATGCTCCTCCAGCATCTCTATCTCATTCGTCAACCCTAATTCCTGCAACAACCCCCAAATTAACATAACAGCCACCACTTCTTCTTTCCAAAAAAAAGCATGCAAGTTTGGACATATATACCTTAACATTATGAATGAGCGACTTCAAGCTCTTGATCTTCCTGTGCGGCCAGCGCGCAATATTAAGCTCTCTGCAGCGTTTCTTGAGCACGGTGAGGCCCACGTTCAGCTCTTTGGCAGCCCTAGTTATCGGAAAATCGAAGTATTTCTGAATCTCTTCCAACTGCAGCGCCGAGGATTTGTGCCTGCCGTTTCTTCTCACGACGTCGTTTGGAGTCAGAGACTCCTCTTGCTCGGTAATATTGTCTGGATTGGCAATATTGTTGTTGGGATCATTGTGGAACGATGGATGATCATCGAAAACCCACAAATCACCGGAAAAATCTTCGAAATCGTTGAGCTCCACATTTGAAGATTGATGAGCTAATGGAAATTGTTCATATTCAAGCAAACCATGTAGCCCTAAGTTGAACCCCTCAACGCATGCAAATTGTTGCTCCCAACACCTACAAAAATTAATATGATGATTTTTTATACCAAAAATAAAAACAAATATGATTGGACATGTCCATGTAGCTAAATGTATATGCAATTACAAGTTGATTACCCTAGGGGTGGAATTGGTTCTTCAAGGAAAAAGCAGCCAACTTCGTTCTGATTCTCCAACTTAATTCCTGTGGAAGCCATTTTATTGCGTAAATTCTTTTGTTTTCTTGACAGTAAAATCTAAGTTGATTCTGATTATATAAGTTTAAGGGAAAAGGTTAATAAATGAGGAGAAGAAATGGGTTGAAGTTCGTGCACACGATTTTGGGAGTTACGAAAATAAGTGTTGAGGGGAAAGTGGTGAATAAATATTCAAGAGTGTCAAAATAAATGACACTTGCACAGCGGAACCAGGATAATTCTTTTCCCTCTTGCTGGATTAAAAAATGGGATCCAAACCAAGAAAAATATTTGGTGCAAAATATAAGAAAAATGAGACAAGAATTTTTACGTGGAAAACCCAAATTGGGAAAAACCACGAGACCGTAGTCTAGAAATCTTCCACTATGTATATAGTAGGCTTACAAAATTCTCCCTACACAAAATAGGGGAAACACAAATCTCAAGTTTAATAACTTGGAAAACACAAGAGGACTGAGCTACTATTTTAAGAAAGATGAAAAATCCTATGATTTTTCCTCACAATTTTCTTCTCTCAAAATGCACTCACCAAACTCTCTCTTGTTTTGCCTCGCACCTCTCGCACTTCTGCACCCTCTCATTTGGCAGAATGAGCCTCAATTTATAGGAAATTTTGGGCTGCAAATTTCTTCCCCTATAGCCACCTACTACAGCCGCAATTGTAGAATGGAACTCATAGGAGGAGGCTGCAAATCTTTTATCCGCAGCATTGTCAAGATACATGGTGGGCTGTTTGCTGCAAAATTCTTTAGCAATTAGCATTCACAGATGATGGGATTGGGGGCTGAATCGTGTATGTGCCGTGATTAATAATGTATTTATTACGGTAATCATGTATTTGCATCCACGCAGAAAATCATACTGCGCGTGTGCATGCTCAAATCCCATTTTACACCCACCAATTCATAAATATGTGAGTAAACTCGTATTTCATTTTATTTATTTTTTATATTGTATATTTTGTCAAATTAATGGGTCACTTTTCTAAATATTATTATTATTATTATTATTATCTACGGATATTTAATTTATGCTGTTTTTTAATTTCTGTTAATTTTCCCAAAACTAAACGCAAACGCTATTTAATCCGGAGTAATATATATAGCTCTAAATTTCACATTAAAAAATATGGTCAAAGGGAACAGAAAACAAGGTCAACACGGAAAAACAATAGATTTCACATAGTAGGGATAATTGCATATAAATACACCAACTTTGATCAAAATCCAAATTTAACGCAAACTTAGGATCTTCCAATTTAATACACCAACTTCCAATCTTGTCCAAATTTGACACGACTCAAGGTTTAAAAATTCGAAAAATGACCCCTTTTAGAAACTAATTACGCAAAAACCTACTTATGTTTTAATTTGGGATATTCTAGCCCAAAAATTTAATATCCTTATGATGTTTCTTCTAATGATGGCTTGAATGGTATATCGGCTGGAAACTTTCTTCGTGCCCGATAGATTACTATGTAATCTGGGTCTGGACTGTGAGACAACGCCACGTACTTTCAAGCAAAAAGATAATCAAAAAGATCCTTGTTGAAAATGGTATCAGAGCGGGTTTTTATAGAGGAATTATATAATTTTTAATTTATTTTATAATTAACCTATGTGGGAGGAGACTCCACTGAAAAATATGGATCCGGACGAGTGTCCGAGATGTGTACGATACAGGATTCCTCTTCAAGATTTGGAGGAAGAAACCAGTCGTCTAATAGGCGATCTCAAATGGAACAATCGAGCCCTTGTCACCAACTTACGACAAGGAGGAGATATCGAGCTTATTCGCGAGATTATCGCGAGTATCCAATTCTACCACGAGCACCTCATGAGATTCGCCGTAACCAGAGCGGCGATAGAACAAAGGAGAGACGAGGCCCATCAGTCACACGATTGATGGAACCCAAAGACAAGGCGGGAGTAGCTTTTCCAAGCTACTGACAAACATGGATTTCGTACCTCAATATTGCATGAATTGTTGTCATTTTCCCCCATAAATTGATTGCTAATATGTGTTTGTATCCCAATTTTGAGTTTTATGAAATCTTGATTGCTTGGTATAGTTTTTGAATATTTTCAGGGAAAATCAAGAGTTGATTGGAGACTTGTGGGAGCATAAGAGTGAAGTACGTCTCGAGAGGAATCCGTGAGCGCGAACGGCGCCGGAATCAGAGCTCGGACGAGGGAGAACGGAGCCGAGGAAGCCAGCTGCGCAGGACCCCACGGCCGCGGCAACCGGCCGTGGCTGAAGAAGCCTGAACCGCGGTCCATACCGCGGCCGCGGGCCCGACCGCGGCCTCCTGCGCCCCGAGTACAGAAGGTTTTTGAACATCTCCCGCGGTCCGAGCCGCGGCCGCGGTCCCCGACCGCGGCCTCCTCCCTTTCCAGCCACGTTCCCAACCGCGGTTCGTGCCGCGACCGCGGGGATAAGGCGGGGATCCGCCCTTTGGTGGGCCCAGACGCAAATTTACACTCCAAAACCCCATTTTTTTCCCCCTTTTTCTCTCATTCTTCATCACTCATCTTCCCCAACACTCCACACACAAAAACCCTAGCCTCCTTTAACACACCCATCTACCATTGAAGACCATTGAAGAGAAGAGAAGGAAGAAGAAGCTCATAAATAGGATTTGTCATTTCTTACTCTCTCTTTCATTATGTACACCTTTAACTTTGATTTATTGTGTTTGAACATGTTAGGCTAAATTTCTCTTTGATTTGGGGATTAGGCTAGATGATTATTGTAATGGATTGATTATTTATGCTCAATATAAATCTTGTTTGTTCATTTGCACATTATCTTTTCAAACCCTTGATTTCTTTCTTGTATGGATTGTTGGCCACATTCTATGCATTTCTAATTTGCACTTTGAATCGGGAGAGGATAATTGCAATAGATAAGGTGTTTGAAACATATCAATTCGATAACCGGGAGGTTGAGAGTTGGGTGAGAGTATGTCGATCTTTGTGTGCTTTTGGGAGTTATAGGTTAGAAGTTGACCGGGGACGGCAACTATGACCCGTAATCTACCGCTCTAGTCGTCCGGGAGGGGGCTAGAACTAGTTGGGAGATCACTCTAGATAATTAGGATTGTCAAGATTAATATTGAGCTATAATTGAAGTCTTTTGCTTAATCATCGATGCCTAGTCCCTAAATCGCCTTAATCATCTTATTAATCCACTTGCTTATTTGGTTTTATTTGTCTTTGCACTTGTTAAGTAATTAGTAGATAATCAAACCAATCACTCCATCGTTTAGTCTAAATAGCTATAGCATAATGAATTAAGGTAATCACTAGAATTTGACTACTAATCCTTGTGGAATACGACCTTGCTTCCCTATATTGCAACTACACCGTATACTTGCGGCGTAGTAAAAATAATAGCGAACAAGTTTTTGGCGCCGTTGCCGGGGACTAGTTTAGTTTCTTTGCTTGTGATATTTTGCTTCATTGTGCTTAACTACTTTAGACATTTTACTTGCTTTAATTTTTGTTTTCTATTTTAAGATTGTGTTTTGACTTCTTGTTCTTGTTGGTTGATAGGTAGTGTATGAACACAAGATCTAAGGGTGCACCTCTTATACCTATAAACCTTGAGGTTGAAGCTTTTTGTCGACACAACAAAGCAAGAACAAGAAGAGATAGAGAGTTGGAGGAAGCTATGGCGGAAAATCACGACTTAATCCGTCAACTTCAAATGCAATTAGAAGCCATGCAAGGGAAAATCAATGAGCAAGAAGCTCTAAGAAATGCACCTCCACCACCACCTATTAGCAATATGTTCCAACCCATTGTCCAACAAGGAGGAGTGCATGCCCCGAGAATCAACGCCACCAATTTTGAGCTCAAGCCGGCCCTCATAAATATGGTACAACAAAACCAATTCGCCGGTCTTTCCCAAGATGACCCGAATGGACATCTTGGAAACTTCTTGGAGATATGCGGCACCATCAAGATAAATGGAGTCCCGGAGGATGCCATTCGACTTCGACTCTTCCCCTTTTCGCTAAGGGGCATGGCCAAGACATGGTACCAATCTTTAGAGGGTGGTTCTATCACTACATGGGAGAACATGGCTCAAAAGTTTCTCAACAAGTTCTACCCTCCGGGTAGAACCATGAAGATGAAGAAGGACATAGTCCAATTTCACCAATTTGATGGAGAATCCTTCTACGAAGCTTGGGAGAGATTCAAAGAGATGCTAAGGAAGTGCCCTAACCATGGTTTAGATCAAAACACAATCATTTGTGTATTCTACACCGGGTGTAGTGGTGAGATGCAAAGAGACATGAATGCATCGGCCAATGGAGCATTGTTGGAGAAAAGCCACGCGGAGGCCGCTCACATCATAGAGAACTTGGCCACCAATTGCCATCAATTCCCAACGGAGAGGATCATCTTGAAGAAGGTGGCGGCTACAACAAGCTCGGATCCGATAGCTCTTTTGACGGCTCAATTGACCGCCATGAATAGCAAGATTGATGCTATATCAATGTCAAGGGTAGAGCCCGTGGTTGAAGAACAAACTAGCTTCGAGGATGTGAACTACATCAACAACAACAACAACCGAGGCTATGCGAACTTCCGGCCCCAACAACAAGGTGGCTACCAAGGGCAAGGGCAATACACTCAAGGATTCCAACCTAACCGCCACCCTAACCTCTCCTATAGCAATCCAAACAATTTCTTGCAACCACCGCCCGGATTTGCGGTGAGCCATGGCATGATCAAGGAAGAGAAGAAGCTCAACCTTGAAGAAATATTGATGAAGTTCATGACCACGACTCAAGCTCACATGACAAGAACGGATGAGAAGTTAGAGGCTCAAGCCAAGCAATTGAAAATGCTTGAGATACAAGTGGGACAAATTGCCGAGTCTATAAACAATCAACGCCAACAAGGGCAATTCCCAAGCAACACAATCGTGAATCCCAAGGAGCATTGCAAGGCCATTGCTCTAAGGAGTGGGACAACATATGAAGAGCCCAAGATGCCCGACGAAGAAGATAGAAGTGGTGTTGTGGTTGAAGTTGGAGATGGCAACCCTTCCAAGGAACAAGGAGATAGAGGAAAGAAGAAGGAGGTGTACGTGGCTCCACCACCTTATTGCCCACCAATCCCTTTTCCTCAAAGACATCAAAAGAAGAATGTGGAGAATGAATTCTCCAAGTTTCTTGAGATTTTTCGAAAGGTGCACATCAACATTCCACTTATTGAAGCTTTGAAACAAATGCCCTCCTATGCAAAGTTCCTAAAGGAGGTCATATCAAACAAGAGGAAGATGGGAGAGAATGAGACGGTCAATCTAACCGAAGAATGTAGTGCCGTTCTCCAAAGAAAAATCCCCACCAAGATCAAGGACCCCGGGAGCTTCACAATCCCTTGTGATATTGGGAATGATCGTTTTGGGAAAGCTTTGTGTGATTTGGGAGCAAGTATAAATTTGATGCCGCTCTCAATCTTCAACAAGCTAGAGATTGGCACCATCAAGCCAACCACAATTGCCCTTCAAATGGCGGATCGTTCCGTTTCCTATCCAAAGGGGATAGTAGAAGATGTCCTAGTGAAAGTCAACAATTTCATTTTCCCGGTGGACTTTGTTGTTTTGGACATGGTGGAAGACAAAGATGTGCCTTTGATTCTGGGGCGCCCTTTCTTGGCAACGGGGAGAGCCCTCATTGATGTTGCTAAGGGCGAACTCACCCTTAGAGTGAATGACGAGAGCTTCACATTTTCAATCCACAAGGCTCTCAAGTACAAGGAGGAAGAAGAAAGGAGGGTTGGTGAATGCAAGATGATGCAAGTGATAGAGTCTTGCATCAACATGGAGGAGTACCACATCTACAACAATCCAATGGACACTTGCCTCCTAAACCCTCTATTCTCTTTTGTTGATAATGATGAGTTTAATGCTTCTAACTTATTTATTGAGGCTAATGAAATGAACTTTGTGCAGAAAATTTCACAAGGAGAGGCATGTTTCTTGGACTTGAGAAATGGAGAGCCGAAAGATGAAGGAGTGGAGAAGAAGACTCCCAGCTTGGAGTTAAAACCTCTCCCCGAACACTTGAAATACGCCTTCCTTGGTGAGGATGAGGCGTATCCGGTAATTGTATCATCCTACCTTTCTCCTCATGAGCTTGATCAATTGCTAAATGTTTTGAGGAAGTATAGGTCCGCTATAGGATGGTCAATTTCCGATTTAAAAGGGATTAGCCCATCCATTTGCATGCATAGGATTTTGATGGAAGATGATTTTAAACCTAGGAGGCAAGGCCAAAGACGGTTAAACCCTATTATGCAAGAAGTAGTAAGAAAAGAAGTTCTCAAATTGCTAGATGCGGGAATTATTTTTGCTATTTCGGATAGTGAGTGGGTTAGTCCCACTCAAGTTGTTGCTAAAAAGGGGGGGGATAACCGTCATAAAAGATGAGCATAATGAGCTAATTGCAACTAGGTTAGTAAATGGATGGAAGATGTGTATTGACTATAGGATGTTGAACACAGCTACTCGAAAAGATCACTTTCCTCTTCCTTTTATTGACCAAATGCTTGATAGGTTGGCGGGGTATGAATTTTATTGTTTTCTTGATGGGTACTCCGGGTATAATCAAATCATGATTGCCCCGGAGGACCAAGAAAAGACCGCTTTCACTTGTCCTTATGGCATTTTTGCTTATAGACGCATTCCATTTGGTCTTTGCAATGCCCCCGCTACTTTTCAACGATGCATGATGGCCATTTTCCATGATTTAATTGAAAATGTAATGGAAGTTTTTATGGATGACTTTTCTATCTTTGGCAATTCTTTTGATCATTGTCTCCATAATCTATCTATTGTGTTGCAAAGGTGTGAGGAAACTAACCTTGTATTGAATTGGGAAAAATGTCATTTTATGGTTAGGGATGGAATTGTACTTGGACACAAGGTCTCCAAAGCCGGATTGGAGGTGGATCGAGCAAAGATAGTGGCCATTGAGAAGCTTCCACCACCATCCAATGAGAAAGCCGTGAGAAGCTTCCTTGGACATGCCGGGTTCTATCGAAGATTCATCCAAGATTTCTCAAAGATCACCAAACCCTTATGTCACCTTCTTGAAAAAGATGCAAAGTTCAACTTTGATGAAGATTGTTTGGTGGCCTTTGAGAAACTCAAAAAGGCTTTAGTGAGTGCTCCCATCTTGATCACACCGGATTGGTCACAACCGTTTGAGCTCATGTGTGACGCAAGCGACATCGCCGTCGGGGCCGTGTTGGGGCAAAAGAAAGACAAGCTATTTAGAGTCATCTACTACGCTAGTAGGACTCTAGATAAGGCTCAATCAAACTACACCGTCACTGAAAAGGAACTTTTGGCGGTTGTGTATGCCTTCGACAAATTCCGCTCCTACCTCATTGGCACAAAATCTATTGTTCACACCGACCATGCGGCCATCCGATATTTATTTGAGAAGAAAGATGCCAAGCCGAGGTTGATAAGGTGGATCCTCCTCCTTCAAGAGTTTAATATTGAAATCCGAGATAGCAGAGGATGTGAAAATGTTGTGGCGGATCACCTTTCAAGGCTTGAGAATCCCGTGGAAGGGGAAAATGCCGATGTGCCCATCAATGAGAATTTTCCCGATGAGAAAATCTTGCAAGTCAAGACCCACACCCCATGGTATGCGGACTACGTCAACTATCTTGCATCCGGCATTCATCCATCACCCGAGTTGAATCGTTACCAAAGAAAAAAATTCTTTCATGATGTGAAATTCTTCTTATGGGATGAGCCGTTCTTGTATCGACGATGTGCCGACACCATCATCCGGCGGTGTGTACCCGAAGAGGAATGGGGAGCTATTATGAGGGAGTGTCATTCTTCCCCTAGTGGAGGGCACTTTGGCACCAACCGAACCGCTTTTAAGGTGCTTCAAAGTGGCTTCTATTGGCCAACTATTTTCAAGGATTGCCACTCATTTATTTTGAGTTGTGATCAATGCCAAAGAATGGGAGGAATATCAAAGAAGCACGAGATGCCCCTTAACAATGTGATTGAAGTTGAGCTCTTTGACGTATGGGGCATAGACTTTATGGGCCCATTTCCAATGTCTTTCGGCTTCCAATACATCTTGTTGGCCGTGGAGTATGTTTCAAGATGGGTGGAAGCAATTCCTACTCAAACCAATGACTCCAAAGTGGTGATCAAGTTCCTTCAAAAGAATATTTTGACAAGGCATGGAATTCCAAGGGCCTTGATAAGCGATGGAGGATCCCACTTTTGCAACAAGTGGATGGAAGGACTTCTCAAAAAGTACGGGGTGAAGCATAGAGTGACAACGGCTTATCATCCCCAAGCCAATGGTCAAACCGAGTTGGCAAACCGGGAGATTAAACAAGTGCTAGAGAAGACGGTGAATGGGAGCCGGAAGGATTGGTCTCTCTTGCTTGATGACGCACTTTGGGCATATCGAACGGCGTACAAGACACCGCTTGGCATGTCACCATACCAACTTGTATACGGGAAGTCATGTCATCTCCCCGTAGAGTTAGAGCACAGGGCATATTGGGCGGTCAAGAAGCTCAATTTTGATTTCAAGAAGGCCGGCCAAGCTAGAGTCTTTCAACTCAATGAGTTGGATGAATTTCGAAGTGAGGCATTTGCAAGCTCAAGCCTCTACAAAGAGAGGACCAAGAGGTTTCATGATAGGATGATCCACAAACGGGAATTTGCACCCGGGGATGAGGTCCTTCTCTTCAATTCCCGCCTTTCACTCTTTCCGGGAAAGCTCAAGTCCAAATGGTCGGGCCCATTCCTCATCAACAAGGTCTCCCCCAATGGAGCTATTGAATTGAAGGGCAATGATGGACGCACTTTTGTGGTGAATGGCCAACGCATTAAGGCATACTTTCGAGCCGAGCCACGAGAGAAAGTGTCCGTCATCATTCTCGCCGAACCAAAGACATGACACCATCATGAAGACGTCGAGCTCACGACGTTAAACTAAGCGCTAGTTGGGAGGCACCCCAACAAGGTATCTTTAATTTTTGCAAGTTCAATAAACACACATATACATAGGTATTATATATTCATCTATGTATATATTTATATATGTGTGTGGGTCTCCTTTGATTTGTGTTCTCAATTCTCTTCCTAATAATAATAATAATAATAATAATAATAATAATAAAAAAAAAAGGGAGAGTTGAAGGGGTGAAACTTGAAAAAGGCATGCAAAATCGGATTTTTGTGGTGTTGGGCTCGCCCAGGGCGGCCGCGACCAGGCCCACGGCCGTGGGCCCTGCCCACTACCCCTTTCACGCTGCGCCCAGTACGCCCGCGGTCCCGCCCGCGGCCGCGGGTCCGACCGCGGCTCATGTCGAGCGGAGTCCAGAGAGTTTTGGGCGAGGGACCGCGGTCCGGACCGCGGCCGCGGGTCCGACCGCGGGTCCCCTGCCCGTCCGTTGACCGCTTTGACCGGCTGTTTTCACCCCTAAAATTCAAATTTTTCACTCTTTCACTTCACTTTTCACCCATTTTACACACACCCACGAAATTACACTCTTTTCTTCTCCACTTTCACTTCCAAATCCAACTTCAAGGTATGTTTTACTTGCTCTCATTCCTTCATTTATGCATTCTAAGCATGATTTAGAAGATTTTTACCGATTATTTTGTGATATTTTGCCTTCTACATGTTTGTATGCAATTATGGCTCAAAATTAGGATTTTTCCTACATTGTGCTACATTGTTGAATTGATGCTTTTAATTGCTTATATACATGTCTAGGATGATGGGTCTTTTATTTATTTGCAATTTAATCGGTGAATTTATGCTTAATTGACGTTTTTTTTTTTTTTTTGCTTGAGATTTTGCTTGTGTTGAGTGTGGATAAATGCCTAAGTTTGGGGGGATATTTTTGGTGATTGTGGACTTGATATTGATGCTATGTGTGTTTTGAGATGAGTTGTGATAAGGTGATGAAATTATGATGCTTTTAGAATAAGAATTCACCCTTTTTCCGGGTTAATTTGTTTAGTTCAATATGTTAGTTGTTTGTTGTGTTTTTGTTGAAGTGTCTTTATCTTTGTTTTGTCTTTGTAAAATAAAAACTCACTTTTGATTTTGTAGGCACCTTTTGCTATGGCCCCACGATTGACTAGAGGGAAGGGCAAAGAAAAAGCGTCTAGCTCACGCGCCGCGGCACAAGAGGACATCATTACGACGCGCCAACCTCAATTTTATGGCATTGAGCTTCCAAACCGAGCCGCTCGTGAAAAGTGGGAGCAACTAAGTGCCCTCCCTCAACGGCAATGTCGCTACATTTGCTCGGATACCATTGAAGCAATGGGCATAGCCAATGATGTGTGGACCTTGGCGGACCAAGGCGGATGGCGGAGGGCCATCACCGGCGGGTGGTTAAGCTATCGAGGGCTCACCTTGGAGTTTCTCTCCACGTTTACCCTCCAAAAGGAGAATGGAGCTCCATCTCGAATTACTTTTCAACTTGGGGGTGAGCCCCGGGAGCTAACAATCGATGAACTGGACGACTTGATGGGTTGTCCGCGAGGCGGGCCTTATGTGGGAGAACTCGAATTCAATGCCCAATACAGTTGGTCTTTGATGACCCGGGGCGAAGTGGATGAGGTCGCCTACTATGACTCCAAGAAGGCAAAGGCAAGCTCGCTCCGTAACCCGGTGATCCGCCTACTCCAACGAGCATTTGGATTCACATTCCTCGCTCGAGAGAACGTAGGTTTTTGCCGTGCAAATGAGCTTTTGCTCATTCGGCGAGCTCTCGCCCGTCGCTCGTTGTCCATTGGTTGCCTCCTTGCGGACCAATTTGCTTCCCAAGCCCGCATCACAAGCGGGAAGATTTGTATTGGGGGGATGATCACCCCCATAGCGGGGCGTTTTAATATTGACATCACCGAGGAGCCAATCTCCCAAGACATCCTCCTGGACCGGCGTTGCCTCGTGCAAAATCATTTCCTCGCCGCCGGTCCCCGCTTGCTTTGGGTTCTCAAGGAGTACAACCATTTGGTGTACTTCCCTTTGCCCAATCCGGCTCTCACCACCATCTTGGGCCCCGGCGAAGCCACCAACCTTGGCTTGAAAGAAGCCGCCCACCTCGCCTCCATCATTCCAAATCTCCATGCTGCTCAACACGCCCCCGAGGGCGAGGAGGAAGAACAAGCATATGAACAAGGTGGTGCGATACCTCAACCACCCCCGGCGTATCCGGGAGGGGGTGCCAAATTTGAGGATAGGATGATGGGCCGCTTTGACTCCTTCCAAGCCGCAAACATGGCCCGCTTTGATGCAATCCAAGAAGAGCAAAGAAGGCAATATGAAGCCTTTTTGCAATACCAAGAGGATGAGCGGCGCCGCTACGAAGAGCACATGCGCCACTTCCATGACTTCCATGGCCCCTTCCCGCCACCGTAGTCGTGCCCGTACCATTGTGAGTCCGAGCCAACTTATCCTTCTCTTTTCCTCCAACCTTATCTCCACTTTGTGTGAAATAAGTTTGGGGGGGAGGGGGAAGATGGATTAGTTGTCTCGTTTATCTTGTGTTTTTGCATGTTTTGTTTTTGTTATGTTTTGAATAATTGAAAGACTTTTTGATGTTTTGATTTTTGTTGGGATAATTGTAACAAATTTTGTGAGGATGATTTGTTTGTTATTGGGCTTATGATATGATTGTGTTTTTGAAAAGAAATTGTTATGTATCACTTGTTGATTTTGCATGAAGAGTTTGAACTTGTGATGATGAGCTAAATGTTGTACCTCCAAGAACTTGAAAAAGAAATGAGCTTGTGAGAATTGAGCCTTTGATTGTCATACATTTACAATCTCATTTTGTTCTTGAGTGTAAATCATTTGAGCATGTGTGTTGATCTCTAGAACTTGCCATGAGTCCTCTCTTGAAAATAAAAGTAGATGTGTTGTTAATATTGAAGTGATTTAAGGCCATCTTTGTTAGCCACTTAGCTCAAATTGTGTCCAAATTCTCATATGATCCTAGTTTACCCCTTTTGTGCCTTGTAGCCTTTCTTTGAATAACCAATAATAAAGGGGTAGAACTTAGAGTGTTGGTGGTTGCTTTGATGAAGAAAAGTTTGGGAAATGATTGAAAGTGCTTATCAAGCTTTGATTAAGTGAAAATCACTAGTCCCCTATGAGCTCAAAAAGAAAAAGAAATGAAAATGAATGTGAATAAAAGAGCATAAAGGGGAGTGATTTGCCTTTTGAATCATGGCCATGATAGATATCACTAAGGATGAAATGCAGGGATTGTGGTTTATGTTTGATAAGAGAAATAGTGAAGTCGATTTGTTCATTATGATTATTTGATCGTGGGATAAGTCACTTTGCCTAAAAACTACTCACCTTACCAAAGAACCCTCATTGCAACCCAAGGAAAGACCTTTTTGATCTTTATTTATAACACATTGAAGTATAAAGAGTTAGGATAAATGGCAAGCTTATGGTAGATTGCATGCATTGTTTCAAGTTGAGTGCAAACACGTCCATTCTAAACACTTGAGAGTTGAGTGCACCATTGAAACATCCACCTTGTGAGGATTCAAGCTTGGAGGCTATAATGTTGAACTTACTATCACTTGTGACTTCTTGAAATGCATATCTACTTGTGATACACTAGTGAAATATTTTGAAAAAAATTGAAGCCCTTGAAATGACACCAATTCATTCTCACATGTTTGTTATCTTTTATTTCTCTTCTTTTTGTCGTTTGGGGACAAACAACGCTTTAAGTTTGGGGGGTTGACAAACATGGATTTCGTACCTCAATATTGCATGAATTGTTGTCATTTTCCCCCATAAATTGATTGCTAATATGTGTTTGTATCCCAATTTTGAGTTTTATGAAATCTTGATTGCTTGGTATAGTTTTTGAATATTTTCAGGGAAAATCAAGAGTTGATTGGAGACTTGTGGGAGCATAAGAGTGAAGTACGTCTCGAGAGGAATCCGTGAGCGCGAACGGCGCCGGAATCAGAGCTCGGACGAGGGAGAACGGAGCCGAGGAAGCCAGCTGCGCAGGACCCCACGGCCGCGGCAACCGGCCGTGGCTGAAGAAGCCTGAACCGCGGTCCATACCGCGGCCGCGGGCCCGACCGCGGCCTCCTGCGCCCCGAGTACAGAAGGTTTTTGAACATCTCCCGCGGTCCGAGCCGCGGCCGCGGTCCCCGACCGCGGCCTCCTCCCTTTCCAGCCACGTTCCCAACCGTGGTTCGTGCCGCGACCGCGGGGATAAGGCGGGGATTCGCCCTTTGGTGGGCCCAGACGCGAATTTACACTCCAAAACCCCATTTTTTTCCCCCTTTTTCTCTCATTCTTCATCACTCATCTTCCCCAACACTCCACACACAAAAACCCTAGCCTCCTTTAACACACCCATCTACCATTGAAGACCATTGAAGAGAAGAGAAGGAAGAAGAAGCTCATAAATAGGATTTGTCATTTCTTACTCTCTCTTTCATTATGTACACCTTTAACTTTGATTTATTGTGTTTGAACATGTTAGGCTAAATTTCTCTTTGATTTGGGGATTAGGCTAGATGATTATTGTAATGGATTGATTATTTATGCTCAATATAAATCTTGTTTGTTCATTTGCACATTATCTTTTCAAACCCTTGATTTCTTTCTTGTATGGATTGTTGGCCACATTCTATGCATTTCTAATTTGCACTTTGAATCGGGAGAGGATAATTGCAATAGATAAGGTGTTTGAAACATATCAATTCGATAACCGGGAGGTTGAGAGTTGGGTGAGAGTATGTCGATCTTTGTGTGCTTTTGGGAGTTATAGGTTAGAAGTTGACCGGGGACGGCAACTATGACCCGTAATCTACCGCTCTAGTCGTCCGGGAGGGGGCTAGAACTAGTTGGGAGATCACTCTAGATAATTAGGATTGTCAAGATTAATATTGAGCTATAATTGAAGTCTTTTGCTTAATCATCGATGCCTAGTCCCTAAATCGCCTTAATCATCTTATTAATCCACTTGCTTATTTGGTTTTATTTGTCTTTGCACTTGTTAAGTAATTAGTAGATAATCAAACCAATCACTCCATCGTTTAGTCTAAATAGCTATAGCATAATGAATTAAGGTAATCACTAGAATTTGACTACTAATCCTTGTGGAATACGACCTTGCTTCCCTATATTGCAACTACACCGTATACTTGCGGCGTAGTAAAAATAATAGCGAACAGCTACCACAAAATCGAGCCAAGCTCTTCCGACAACGTCAACTTGCGGGAGATCCAGAAGACGGTGGAATATTATGGCGTCAAGCTGTATGATCTACCGATGGAGCTGAGCAGAATATCACTCAAACAAGAGGAAATATTAACCCTCTTGCGTGATATCCAGAAGAGAATGGAGGAGATCGAAAGGCGAAAACCATGTTCCGGAAAAATTCGGAATCAATGGTCCAAAGACCCGACGAATCCATCCATATTTGATGCAACACCTAAAGAGTTGCAGCCGAAGGACATAATCCGAATCATGAAAGGCAAATATCATGAATAGCTTTGACAGAATCGGATTAGAAGATCTACAGGAGTTAGCAGAATCTTTTGCTAACCTCAATATGGTTGATCTAAAGATGAACCAAGGAGATGAGGTTCCCAAAACCGAGCCTCAAGAAGGAGATTCGTCAAAGAAGGGATCAGCTCAAGACGATGCAAGCCAGTTCCAAATAAACAGGCGACGGAGGCCTCAGATACAGGATACTCCTGTAGGAAAGGTTACACTAGAACCAATCCATCCATACGGATTGATTCTCAACCTTGACGAAGCCAGTTTCAAGGAATGAGAGGGTCTCATCGACGAATGGGCTTCATCATTAAAAGTCGTGGTTGCCACAATTGATTACGACAAAAAGGAATTTGCCAAAGTCTTCGAAGCTAGCTTGGCAGGCATGGCAAAACAATACTGGGAAAAACTTGAAGTTTTAACCAGGGAGGAGTTGTTTAGTAGCACGTCCTTATATGATATCATTAAGGAAACGACTAAACAAATTAAAATCCATTTCTTGGGAATGGGTTTTTTCGAAGGATCCGCAGAGGAGAAGCGCAAGAAATATCAACAGGCACTTTACAATCTGAGATTGATGGTGCTAGAGCCCAAAGCTCTCGATGAATTTCTGCGTCTGTACACCCTATATGTCCATATGGGTGAAGTGGAAGATCAGAAGGCCATGGACCTCTTCTTTCCAAAGTTTCCAAGTCCATGGAGGGAAATGCTCATCAATGAGTATGTTTCACCAGGAGGATATCCACTTGATAGTGCTTCAAGAAGGATGTCTTATGTTCACAAGAAGCTGTCCGAATGGTGCCAGAAGGCGGCGGACCAGAGAAATCTCAAGAGATTGAGGAGACTCAATAAGAAATCTCCATTGATGTGCGACAATATTGATCTCCCAACGGAGATTGGTGCTGAGTTGCTGTATCAAAGGAGGAGCCGAAAGAAACATAGGTACCAACCCTATGAAAGAAAGTCTAGAAGAAGTTCTTGGAAGCCAAGAACTATGTGGACTAGACAGAAGGCGCGCTCCTACAAATCAGGCCAGCGGAGCGGACCATCCAGGAATCGTTTTCCTTCTCAAAAGAGGAATTCGGTGAGAAAAACTTTCAGGCGTACTCAAGCCAAAATAAATGAAAGTTTTAAGGATTGCAACTGCTGGACGTGCGGTGCAAAAGGGCATATTTCCACCAATTGCCCAGACAACAAGAAAAAGATGTTAAGATTCGAATCCATACCGGATATCGAAGACGCCATTTACCACCAGGAATTGATACCCGTGTATCAATTTGAAGATATATCCTCTGATGAGAGTATATACGAGCAGGAAGAAGTCTTTAGTTCTGAAGATTCGGAAATGACCGATGGATCAACCGGAGACGAGTCAGACTAAAGAGGAGCAAGAGGCTCACCACACCCAGAAGGAGGATCAGAATGGATTTACCAGCCATTTCCTGATTCCACAAGAAGAAGTGGTGAAGAAGCTCGTGAGAAAACTCAAGAAGGAAACCGAAGAGGTTCAAACTTATCAAGGGTTTTCCAATGGAAGATTGAATCGAGTTTTATATAGCTTGATTCCTACTAAAAGGAAGCATCATGTCTATTTTGGCGTCACAAGCCAAGAAATGGCGCTTCCAATTGAGATCACAAGTAATCAGGTGGAAATCCAGCTGGTTCCAGCCGAAGAAATAAGGCAGGATCTCAAGAAAATGAAGCCAGAAGTCGCAAATACGATGAAATGGATTCATATTGGAGCAATTCAGTTGGTAATCAAATCTTCCATTTTCCCAGGGACAGACCAACCAATTGATGTCGCACTCTGCGACAAAAGGATCAGAGATGCCAGAGGTTCAATTCTTGGAGCTTTTTCAGGCAATCTCTATGCTAAGAAGATTATAACCGAGTTCTATCCACAAATCGCTTATAATCTGCAAGATTCATCCTTCAGCCGAGCCCTGACTCTCTATCAGGACTACAAGAAGAAGGAATACATGACGGATGGAAATAGGCCATACTCACTGACTTATCAAGTCTCGTATGCCTTATCAAATTCCCATCACACGGAATTATTTCTGGGAAGAGAATATATTGAAATTCCAGAAATATTCAAGGAGGTTGCTAAGGCAGTCAATCCAAACCGAGTGGAGATTCCTCAGATCAGAGAAATCGACATCGACATTGGAGACAAGCCAGTGCTGAGCCATACTCAAAGTCTCAGACTTGGAGCACCAAGGCTATCATTCCAAGGAAATAGGCTAACTTCAGGGCCTATAACAAGAAGTTTCTCTCATTCATATGAGAGAAGGGCGATTCAGGAAACCCCAGTTCCGGACATAAGAGTCAAGCTTAAATGTCCCGAAGGATGGAGACAGGTTTCCACAAGATTTGATACAACAAACAGGGAAAACAAATTTCCTTGTAGTTCGTTGTATTATTTGGCGAATCCAGGAGACAACCGATACATCGGAACTCTGGAGGTCGGAGGTTTTGAAATCCAGACCGAAGGCCAAGCCGGACAAGAAACGGACGTCCTGATCTTAGGACGAGATTTCCTTGACAAGTATAAACCATGGTCATGGAAATCAGGAGGAATGGAGATTACAATTGGACGCCAAAGAGTGTTGATCCAATGACAAGTCCATTCTCAATATACATCTCTGTGGGGATGTTATACGAGAAATACAAAGCAGAATATTTTGCTGCTTATGTGGATTCAGGAGCAGGAATCTGTACAGCAAAACGAGGAGTCTTTCCAGCAGAAGTGGAAGAAGATCTACCTCGAATTGCAGGAAGGGATTTCTCCAAAAAGATTTTGCTTCTATCAAAGGGAGTAAAACAAACGGAAATATTGATCGGCGGAGTAGGACAGACACCTTGGTACAAGGTCAAGACTCCACCAATTTATTTCCATGATACCGGAGCAGATATATTATTTGGAAATAATTTTCTGCAAAGCTTCAACAGATACATACAAGACAATGAAGCCAGGCGGCTAGTGTTCACAACCAATTGTGATCACAAAATCATTGTGCAAAGGCTCAATGGAGCCTTTCATCGATCAATGCCAATCAATTTCCGCAGCAAGCGTGGTGATGATGGCAGACTCCGGAGACCCCAAATGAAGGATCAAAGGAGATTCGGAGAAGTTTTGCTCAAATGCAGAACTGAGGGATTTCCAAATCTCTCCGAGGAAGAAACTCAAATCCTCAAAGTATCCCTGATATCACACAAAGATATCAAGGAAGAAGAACAGGTGTCCATTGCCGACGTCAAAAGGAGAATCCAGAAGTGTTACCACGAGGATCCTTTGGCATGGTGGGACAAGAACCAGCTCAGGGCCACCTTGAAAGTTAAAACTGGAAAGGAGCATGAGTTCATAAGGTTCAGACCTATCCTGATGAACCCTAGAGATCAACAGGATATGAGGAGTATAATCAAGGAACACCTTGATTTAAAACTGATCGAAGAAGGAAGATCACCCTACAGCAGTCCTGGATTTCTGGTGAGAAATCATGGGGAGATCAAGCGAGGAAAGCCAAGATTGGTCATTAATTATAAAGGGATTAATGACATTCTTGAGTTCGATGGATATTTCATCCCAAGTAGAGAACACCTTATCAACTGCATTAGAAGTGCAAGGGTATTCTCAAAGTTCGATTGCAAATCGGGGTTTTACCAGATTCGCATGGAGGAAGGGAGTAAGAAGTTCACAGCCTTCTCAACTCCACAAGGACATTATGTCTGGAATGTCATGCCAATGGGGTTAGCCAATGCTCCTCAGATATTCCAAAGAAAGATGGATAATCTCTTCAAAGATTATTCTTCGTTTATGTTTGTTTATATTGATGACATTCTTATTGCATCAAAGAACATTCATGAACATGTCAGGCATCTGGAGATCTTTGCGGATGTTTGTCAACAAGAAGGACTAGTGCTGTCTGAAAAGAAGGCAGTCATTTCCACCCAGAAGATAGAGTTTCTAGGGATTGGGATCGATGAAACTGGAATAATTCTACAAGATCACATTGTGGAAAAAGTCCAGGGATTTCCAGAGGATCTCAAGGAGAAGAAGCAGCTCCAGAGTTTTCTCGGGGTTGTCAATTTTGCAGGGATGTTTATCAAAAACCTTGCAGAACACAGAAAGGTCTTCAGTCCACTACTGAAGAAAGATGTTCCATTCATTTGGAAGGAGGAACATCGAGAGGGTATGAAGAAGTTGAAAGAGATTTGCAAAAATCTCCCGAAACTTTCGATACCACAAGACGAGGATGACTTGGTCCTCTACACTGATGCGAGTGATTCATGGTGAGCAGCAGTGCTCACAAAGATCACCCCTTTTGGAGAAGAACCTTGCAGATATTGTAGCGGTCTTTTCTCCAACGACGAGGCTGTGCGATGGCACATAAACGAGAAAGAGTTTTTTGCAGTCAGGAAGGCGTTCAAAAAATGGCCGCTATTCTTACTTGCTAAAAAATTTGTTTTGAAAGTAGATAACACCAACGTTAAAGCTTTCTTAACTAAAAAGATTGAATCTAAACCTGAAAAGGCTAGATTAATTAGATGGCAAGCAGAATGTCAATATTATGATTATGATATTGTCGTTTTGAAATCTGATTAGAATGTTCTTGCAGATTTCCTTACAAGGGATGGAGCTCCCTGAGGTGGAGGCCATCGAGGCAAAACAGGCGCAGCTCTTTGAAAGTCTAGAGCTGCTACAACAAGAATGGCAAAAGTGTGTCCTACACACTAAACAAGCAGGAAAGATACAAGCGGCTGACGAAGCCAAAGTATCTAGCCAAATCGATGCCTGCTTCATGAGGATGTTCAATCGCTGTCCGTGAAAATCGGGCTAAAGCAATGCTTTCCGTACAGGGCGGATTACCTGTAGCAGGGGATTCAAGTACCCCTAGCACAAGTCCTGAGACAATGGTTTCACAGCCAGACTCTCGAGGAAAAGATGTTGTTAAGGGGTCACACCCTGAATCAACATGTCAACCCTCTACCTCTGGGGTAAAAGAGGGAGAGATCAATCTTAGGCCCATGACAGGCCAAGTTAAGGTTGATACTGACTTTTTTGAAATTTCTCCTTCTTGGCAGATGTACCAGGACAGGTGGGAGAAACTTCTCACAAGGAAAGGCATTAATCCGGGAAATTGCCGGGTTGATGTTGCCGGAAAATATCCAAGGGTTTGGACGACTCCAGGAGCCAATCCAAACGATGTCAAGGAATGGTATGAGTTTGGGGCTTTGGCCTCAGTTTATACCACCGCCCCAGCCTTCACCGAAATCAAGGGTCTACCAAAATGGATCCAGAAAACGGTGTTCGACACATGGGAGAACAACGAGTCCCTCAAAAGGGGAGATGTTTTGGAATTGTACTGTTTTAGTGCAGCGCCAGAGCCAGTCGGAAAAGGAATCCGTGAAGCTTTCCACTTCATTAAGCTTCGGAGACCTGATACGGGAGCCCTTAACAGGATCAAAGTTCCCGACTTCCAGGCCGCAATCGTCTCAACATTCACGGAGGAACAAATCTCCACTAGACGAGCATGGGGTCTATGGGTCTGTCTCACAGAGATGGACAAAATGAAGTCCAGATTCAAGTTCTATCAAAGCTCGGATCTGGGAACGTTCCTAGTTAATACCATGACAGGAACAACAACTCCTTTTGCCGAAGAATCCTTCAAGAAGAAACGGCAAATGATTTGGAAAAACAAGATTGCGGGGAGCCAGGAGACTCGTCGTAAATTTTGCAATATGGCTCATCTAGGCCATTGGATCGAGAAAATCTGCGATCAATGCTCATCGCAGAAGGAGCCAGAATTCGGCAAAGGATTCTTTCCAAAGCCGGATAAAAGGAGGTTCCGGTCTGATGAACATGATAAGCATCAGACTCCAAAGGGAAGGACACCTCGGGCACCAAAAAAGGAAGGTGGCCGACAAAGCTAAGTGAATCATGTGATTCACAGCAAGGATCGCACCCACAAAAGAAACGACAAAAGTGGGTGGAAGAACAGGAGGACCACTCACCAAAAGCTCCAGGACAAAAGTGAGTGGAAAGAAAAGCAGCCGGCCCCTACCAGCATTATCACAAAGAGATAAAGCAAGGGTCCGGCACCATGTGATGCCACTAACAAGTGTCGGCAATCAAGACCGACAAAAGAAGGTGGATGTCATATTCAAGCAAGCTGGCCACGAGGATGGAATCCGAGGCCAACAACCAAGCAATTATAGAGGGGATCAAACCTCTATATAAACCCAAGTGCTGGAGAGAAGAAGATCATCCGAAAATTCACACACATTCTCACACACTACTTCCTCTCTCTGGAAAAATTATCTTTGTAATTTTAATTCTAGTTTTCAAAGTTTTCTACTTTTTAGTTTAGTTCCTTTTTATTTTATGTACACAAGTATTAGCTACTATGAGTAGCTAAACAAGTTAGTCTCCTCCCTTGGGGAGTATTTTATGAAATAAATTAAATTTTATATAATTCCTCTATAAACGCTTTTGTTTTTGTCCAACTATTCCGGGTTGAGTAAAAATATTTTCTTTATTTTTCCAACATATTATTTAGTCGGCACTTAGTGAAGGAGAAGGGTTGCAACCATCTCTTGCGAGTGTGTGGTTGGTACGTGCCGGGTGGGCAGACGAGCCGTAAAACGCAACGGACTGACTCCTGAAGAAGACCAGTCGACAAAGGTATAATGTTGGTTTAATTTAAGATTTATTTCGAAGTGTTACGGAAGCATGTTGGGCCTGATAATTTGTTTTTTGACATTTAATTTTAGAATCTCATAAGGATTTTATTGCACTGGAAAGAAACATTTTGGGTTTTTGTGATATATTGGTTAATAATAGGGGCAGAATTCTTATTAAGGAAAAGCTGGCGTATCAGAAATGGACAGAACTCTAAGTTCATGTATTCTATTGGATTTTCCTAAGTTGGTGTTAAAAATGGAATTTCTCCATAGTTGGTGTATTTACACGCAAATTTCCCCACATAGTATTAGGATTAGGATGGGGATTTATTATGTTGCCATAATTATATACTTTTAGTACTTATACTTTGTATTAATTAATTTCTTCAAACTACTACTACTATACCACCAAAAAAACAAATACTATTATTCAAACACTTATGAGTTCTCATTTTGTATTTGCACTTAAAAAGAACTATATGTAAAATTTTATAACCCAAACTAGAATATTTATAAAAAAATTATATAACCTAAAGAACTTATTTGTCAGTAAGTTTGTATACACATATATACCTGATTCCAGCGTATAGCTAGCAACGAAATAACTCTTGTATATATATACATTATATGAGAGAGTTACCGTAGTATGAGGTTTTTAAAGAAATAGAATGACAAAAGCCTAAAATATGTAAGAAAAAACGGGTAATATTGGATAAAACAAAAAGGATAAGCAAATGGAACGAGTATTATTCACCAAACCTGCTCAATCCCTCCAAAAATATTGGAGACAGCAACACCCGATGTCATGTCTTGCACAATTTATGAGATTTCAAGTGGGCTGGGCCAGGGCCTGCCCAGCTCGGCTCAGGCTTGGACTGCCAGACTCTGCCGCCCTGTTCACAAACAAAGCGGGCCTCAGATGGACCATTCACTTAAGATGGGCTCGTTGGATACCATTTCTACTCTTTTTTTTTTTTTTAGAATTACAAGAGGGTATCTAACATAACCTAATAAGCAATCCGCACGTAGGCGGAACCACTATCCACACAAAATCAAAAGAAGGGGGCCAACCACCAAGTCAAAAGGGTGGCTTCCACTTTAGCTGCAAATGGCTTCAAGCAATGCGGCCAACAATTTCAACATCTGCAACTTCACTATTCATTTGGAGGCTTGATCTTTGCCTATAAATTGAGGCCTTCACAGCAGTATGAAGATCATCCCCAACACCCCCAGAAGCAAAGTGTTATTTGCTAGAAAGAGAAAGAAAAATCTTGTGAGAGAAAACTTCAGTGTGGAAGTTATACACGAGTGATAAAAGTGAGTTGAGAGATAGCCTCTGCGTAGGCAGATACAAAATACAGTGTAGTATTTTTGTTGTACTCCTCCTTTTGAGATTCTCTAATATATTGGTGTGGGTCCGTGGACGTAGGCAGTTTGGCCGAACCACGTTAAAAATATCGGTGTCATTTTTATTCTCGTTTCATATCGGCCGATATCCAAAATATTGCGTCACACTTGATCCCGGGCGGAATTAGTTGCGTCTAATTTCCTAACAACTGGTATCAGAGCCACGTTGGTGGCGAAAGTATTTTTTTTCTTGCGCTGGTACTATTCACGTGAATTCTTATTAAAATTCGTGAATAGTAAATTCGTGAATAGTAAATTTGCGAACAGTGTTTCGTGCGCAACGGTAATTATTCTTTTAAAATTCTTAGTATGCTCTGTGGTTGCAGTGTAAACTGAACCTCCACATCAGAAACGAATTTTTTGAGAAAATTATCGTGTTTTCTGATCGAGTGGGAGCAATGTCGACAGACGATAAAATTTCCAAAATGGAGAAATTCAATGGTGTGAATTTTGGATTTTGGAAAATGCAAATGGAGGATTACTTGTACCAGAAGGACCTGTATAAACCCTTGAAGGAAAAGCCAGATGATATGAAGGACGACGAGTGGGAGGTGCTTGATCGAAAGGCACTCGGCGCAATCAGACTGACCTTGTCAAAGTCAGTCGCCTTCAACATAAAGCATGAGAAGACAACAACGTCTCTCATGAAAGCTTTATCCAGCATGTACGAGCAACCGTCTGCAGCAAATAAAGTTCATTTGATCAAGAAATTGTTCAATATGAAAATGACGGAGAGCGGAAGATTTGGAGAACATTTGAACGAGTTCAACGAAGTGACGGACCAACTTACCACGGTGGACATCAATTTTGATGATGAGGTCCGGGCTTTGTTAATATTTGGGCAGTTACCTGAGAGCTGGAATGGCACAGTTACGGCCATTAGCAGCTCTGCCGGTAAGTCCAAAATGAAGTTCGATGATGTCGTGAGCATGATCTTAACCGAGGAGATCAGGAGACAGTCAGATGTAACCTCCACTTCAGGTGCCGCCTTAAATGCAGAAAGCAGAGGCAGAAACTCAAACAGAAGTCAAGGGTGTGGACGGAGCAAGTCAAGGAATGGCAGGCAGAGCTCCAGGATCCACAAGAATTCCAACAAATCAAAGTCTGTTGAATGTTGGAACTGTGGTCAGGTCGGACACTACAGAACGCAGTGTAAAGTACCTTCAAAGGAAAACGAGAAAAAGACCGAAGCCAATGTTATGGCTGAAGAAGAAGGCGATGCCTTGATATGTTCCATGGAGAAAATGGCCGAGTATTGGGTCATAGACTCTGGAGCATCTTTCCATGCCACCTCGAATCGAAATTCCTTCATAAATTACAGGTCGGGAAATTTCGGAGAAGTATATCTTGGAGATGATCATCCATGCAGCGTGGTGGGCATAGGAGAAGTACAGATCAAACTCAATGGATCTGTATGGAAATTGAAGGACGTGAGACACATTCCAGAGTTGAGGAAGAACTTGATCTCCGTCAAGCAATTGTCAAGAGAAGGATGTGATACACACTTCTCAGGTGATTATTGGAAAATCACTAAGGGCGCAATGATTCTTGCACGTGGCAAGGATACTGGAAGCCTATACACAACGATGAATGCGTGTGTGACAATTGCAGTTGCTGATAGCAAGAAGAATGCAAATTTGTGGCACCAAAGACTTGGGCACATGAGCCAGAAAGGGCTCAAGTATATGCATTCGAAAGGGAAACTACCAGAGCTTCAGTCTGTTGATATAGACTTTTGCGAAAGTTGTATCTACGGGAAGCAGAAGAGGGTGAGTTTCAATACCAGTGGTAGAACTCCGAAGCAAGTAAAGCTTGAGTTAGTCCACACAGATGTTTGGGGCCCAGCAGCAGTTTCATCCATTGGCGGAAAGTCTTACTTTGTGACTTTCATCGATGACCACTCGAGAAAGGTGTGGGTTTACTTCTTGAGACACAAGTCAGAGGTGTTTGAGGCGTTCAAGAAGTGGAAGGCCATGGTGGAGAATGAAACTGGCTTACGGATAAAGAAGTTGAGATCCGATAATGGTGGAGAATACGAAGATATGGCGTTCAAGAAATTTTGTTACCAGGACGGCATCAAGTTAGAAAGGACGTTGCCAGGGACACCACAACAAAATGGAGTTGCAGAACGCATGAACCGGACGTACGTTGTCAGAAAGAGCTAGGAGCATGAGGATACATGCAGGACTGCCAACACAATTTTGGGCAGAAGCTGTCAACACAGCGGCATATCTCGTTAACCATGGGCCATCTGTACCATTGGAGTACAGAATACCTGAGGAAGTTTGGAGCGGCAAAGAAATTAAACTTTCTCACTTGAAAGTATTTGGTTGTGTCGCGTATGTACACATTAGTGATAATGCCAGGAGTAAGCTCGACTCCAAATCACTAAAATGTACTTTCATTGGATATGGTGGAGATGAGTTCGGGTACCGTTTTTGGGATGACAAAAACAGGAAGGTCATTCGAAGCAGGAATGTCATATTCAATGAAAATGTGATGTACAAGGACAGGAATGCAGTGCAGTCCATCGACACAACAAGTGACGATCCAACATACGTTGATCCAGATGATACTGCAGAGTGCAGTACATCAAAGCAAACAGATGAAGGTTTGCAGACGGAGGAGCCCAACTCTGAGGCTGATCCACCACAGTCTCCAGTTCCAGCTCCAACTCCTATACCCAGGAGGTCATCTCGACCTCATGTTCCAAACAGGAAGTACATGAATCAGATGTTACTGACCGATGCTGGTGAACCTGAATTCTATGAAGAAGCATGTCAAGTCGGAGATTCTGTCAAGTGGGAGCTTGCAATGAAAGAAGAGATAAAATCTCTTATCTCTAATATGACGTGGGAACTAATTGAGTTGCCCAAAGGAAAGAAAGCTCTACACAACAAATGGGTGTACAGAATCAAAGAAGAGCATGATGGTTCAAAGCGATATAAGGCAAGATTGGTAGTCAAAGGTTTCCAACAGGAAGAAGGAATTGACTACACAGATATCTTTGCTCCGGTTGTAAAGTTGACAACAATCCGATCGGTCCTGAGTATTGTCGCAACGGAGGACTTGCATCTAGAGCAGTTAGATGTGAAAACTGCTTTCCTCAATGGTGACTTAGAGGAGGAAATATACATGCAACAACCAGATGGATTCTCTGTCAAAGGAAAGGAGAAGCTGGTGTGCAAGTTGAAAAAGAGCCTGTATGGCTTGAAGCAAGCTCCGAAGCAATGGTACAAGAAGTTTGATGGATTCATGCAGAAAAATGGCTACATGAAGTGCAATGCTGACCATTGTTGTTACTTCAAGAGGTTCAAGTCCAGCTATATCATCTTGCTACTTTATGTTGATGACATGTTAGTAGCCGGCTCAGACTTGAACGAAATCAAGAAGTTGAAAAGGCAGCTTTCAGCGGAGTTCGAGATGAAGGACTTAGGAGAAGCAAAGCAAATTCTCGGGATGAGAATTTACAGAGACAAGCAAAAAGGTGTTTTGCAGTTGTCTCAGGCCAACTACGTCAATCGAATCTTGCAAAGATTCAACATGAGCAGTGCTAAGCCGGTTAGCTCAGCATTAGCTAACCATTTCCGCCTATCCAAAGAGCACTCTCCAAAGACTAAGGAGGAAAGAGACTTCATGGCTAAAATTCCTTACGCCTCAGCCATTGGAAGTCTGATGTATGCCATGGTCTGTACTAGACCAGATATCGCTCATGCAGTGGGAGTTGTGAGCAGATTTATGGCAAATCCAGGAAAGCAGCATTGGGAAGCAGTAAAGTGGATATTGAGATATCTACGTGGATCTACTGATAGATGCTTATGCTTTCAAAAAGGGGATGTAGCACTACAAGGTTTTGTAGATGCAGATTTTGCCGGTGAGGTAGATCGCAGGAGAAGCACTACCGGTTATGTCTTTACTATTGGCACGACTGCTGTTAGTTGGATCTCGCAGATACAAAAGATTGTTGCTTTATCCACTACAGAAGCAGAGTACGTGGCAATCACCGAGGCTAGCAAAGAAATGATCTGGTTACAAGGGTTGTTGGCAGAATTGGGTTTTGATCAGACGAAGAATGTCTTGTACAGCGATAGTCAGAGTGCGATACATCTGGCAAAGAATTCAGCATTTCATTCTAGAATGAAACATATTGGACTTCGTTATCATTTCATCAGATCTCTGTTGGAGGATGAGGTGTTAATACTTGAAAAGATCCAAGGAGCTCAAAATCCAGCCGACATGCTTACAAAGGCAGTATAAATTGAAGTTGTGCTCAGCTTCAATTGGTTTGCTAGAATAACAAAGACAGAAAGGCTGCTGCGTTGATCGAGGTGTGAAGACAGATTGAAATCAGTCTTCAAGTGGGAGATTGTTAGTCAAAAGAAGGGGGCCAACCACCAAGTCAAAAGGGTGGCTTCCACTTTAGCTGCAAATGGCTTCAAGCAATGCGGCCAACAATTTCAACATCTGCAACTTCACTATTCATTTGGAGGCTTGATCTTTGCCTATAAATTGAGGCCTTCACAGCAGTATGAAGATCATCCCCAACACCCCCAGAAGCAAAGTGTTATTTGCTAGAAAGAGAAAGAAAAATCTTGTGAGAGAAAACTTCAGTGTGGAAGTTATACACGAGTGATAAAAGTGAGTTGAGAGATAGCCTCTGCGTAGGCAGATACAAAATACAGTGTAGTATTTTTGTTGTACTCCTCCTTTTGAGATTCTCTAATATATTGGTGTGGGTCCGTGGACGTAGGCAGTTTGGCCGAACCACGTTAAAAATATCGGTGTCATTTTTATTCTCGTTTCATATCGGTCGATATCCAAAATATTGCGTCACACTTGATCCCGGGCGGAATTAGTTGCGTCTAATTTCCTAACAAGTTATAATTTCGTCATCCAAGTGAGGTGGTAGGTGTAAATGTGTTATAATAATAACTATGAGCACATGAACTAACTACTTGGTTATAGGGTAGCTGTAACGCTTTCATAATTGACTTCTTGACCTAGGCCTACCCTATAACTAAATTCAAAATGCCACTTATTTACTGCCCAGAGATAGAAAGGTAAGGTGGCAGTGTGTCAAAACTTACCAAGGGGAAACAAAATACTTGAGAACATCCGTAGGCCGGGAGCGCGCGCTCACTCGGTGTGCTTTCGGATCTCAGGAGGAGAGATGATTAAGCGCGTGTAATGTTTGACCCAATCAGAAAATTCCAAAGATTTAAAAAAATAGTTTGTAATGGCTGAAAATTTGAGAAAAACGGTCGATTTTTTTTAGCCGTTGAGAACAACGTTTCTTTCCTTTTCGTTTTTTTTTCTTCTATAAATACCCGCACTACTCTTTCACCAATTACTTCATTCTTCTATTCTCCATTTTCTATTCTCCATTATTTCATACTCTACAAAAATATTTTCTTCCAACGATTCTTCCTCCAATTTCGATCCTTCTCCGCAGAAAAAGAAGTGGAGATACATTCTCCGCATGCAATCGTGAAAGCGTTGGTGAACAACTTTATCAGGATCGATTACTTTGCCCCCGATCCTATATACGGCGATCCATTTTTCTGACGTCGTTCTCGTATGAGCTAGACTTTATTTTTGCGCATTATTGTGAATGTACTGGAGGTCGATCCATGCAAGCTTCAACAAGTTCAGCCCCTATCGATAAATCTTAGATCTGTCATGATTGAGTGGCTTCGTGGAAAACCACTTCGAGCAATGGAAATGGTGATGTATGCAATTGAGTGGAAAGGTGGTTTAGGCTCATCACAATTAGCGTTGTTACGAAAAGTTGGCGTGCCGGAAGAGGAAGCAGGGCAACAACGGACGCGGAAGATCTAGTTGGCGAGTAATGACCATCGGCGGTGGCATTAGGTGGGTGGTGAGGAAGATGAGGTGGAGAACACAGGACACGATTTTTTTTCCTCTAATATTCAATATATTTGTACTCCCTCAGTCCCACGAGTCTTGACACGTTTTCCTTTTTGGGCCGTCCCATGAATCTTGACACGTTTTCTTTTTGGGTAATAATTAGGAAAAAATAAGGGGTCTTCATTGTGCTTAAGTTAATCTAATAAACGCATTTAAAAAAAAGGCAATAGTTGGAAGAAAAACATTTCGCCTCATTTCTCCTCTGTCCTCATTTTGAGATCCTTGCTTTCCACCCTAGTATTCCGTCTCTCTCTCTGAGCAAATCGCCGCCTTTAATTGCCTCAAACCTTCTACTAACTTCAGCTGCCACCGTCGACGACGGCCGCCCATGGAATCCATGCCGCCTTCGGATGAGAATGGTTGGGTGAATCCTCGTCGGCCCTTAAATCGCCCTCCCGTTGATTTAATCCTTAAGAATCTCCGACCTCCACCTCGTAATCCCTCTCCGATCTCCACCTCGAAGTCGAAAGAAACTCCGATCTCCACCTCCAAGACCAAAGAAACTCCATTTGTATGTTTTCGCCGTATCCCTGTTCGATCTCCACTAATCACCCGAGATATGGCCGTCTCCGCTGCCCCCCCACCGCGATGACCGACGAGAGCGGAGGGCTCACCGGCGGCGGACGGCTCGTCGATGGCAGAGCTCTCTGTAAATCTGCCGGTGGATCTCTCAGTAAATCTTTCACCGATCCTTACTGGATTCGTGGTGGATCTTATGGTTGGAGCGCCGATTTCGATTGGGAATCCGACGATGATATGTCTTCGATGGAAAATGAGGAAGACTTGGTGGATCCTTACTTTCCTTTCCCGAAGGAAGGTGAGACCTGGGATGCGGCCGTCGAAGAGGCTGAGCGGCAGATGAAGGAGGAGGGTTTGTATTGTGTTGGTATTGCTGATTGATGGGTAATTTTTTATGGTCAATTTTGGTGAGATCTTTCAATATCTGCCTCTAATATCGATTGTTGGTGGCTGTGGTGTTCGTATTGCTTATGTTGGTATTGCTGATTGATGATGATAATATTCTCTTTGGTATCTTCTCTGTTGGTATTGCTGATTGTTGTTGATAACCCACTGTGCTGGGTTTTGTTTCTGTTTGGAAATTGGTTTTATGGCTGATAGTTGTTCTATATTTGCCCTGTTGGTATTGTTTGCTTGTGTTTAGGTAAACATGAATGCATAATTGAAAGCATAATCTAATTTACATACAGCTTGTGCTTGTGAATTGATATGATCACTGTACTTTACAAAAAGACTCATTTCACCCCTAAATTATGTTTGCTGAAATCGTAAAAAAAAATATATTCCAGTAAATAAATAAAAAATGTAAATTTAATTTAAATTATATTCAGCTAATTAAAAATAATTTTGAAAAATAAATTAAAAAAAGAATTAAAAAAACAAGTCTAATTACCTAATCACTTTTCTACTTTATTACCTACACACTTAACACACTAATCTACAACTCCTTAATCCCGTGCCGAACCCAAACGTGTCAAGACTCGCGGGACGGAGGGAGTATATGTGTAATTTTATTTTAAATTCACATCAATTTTCGACAATTCATGTCATCTTTACTTGGTCAAAATCTTAACTCGAGCTATAAGCAACAGAGATAAATATAAATTATATTTGTGATATTTATAATTTTGAACTAAAAAGTTACACTAACTTCAAGCTATTTGCTAAAAATAACCGTTTTCTCAACTACGATATGTATTTCATAAAAAAAGAAGCACGCACTTAAATTATTTCACCAAATTCATCTCGTTGTATTTCTCACAGAATTAACTGAAAAAATCCTAAAAATTATTTTGATGGCGGTATCAAATATTTTCAAGTGAAGAATTACTGATGTAGTACTGTTAAATAACGTCTCTGCCTAAAATGAAAGTTATGTATGAATACAATTAGTTTAGAATAGTAGTTGCAGCCTTGCAGGTTTGATATTAAAGTAGACTATTGCTTTTGCCAAATTCTTTCTTGTAACTCCCTCTACTTGTAACTGATCCCTTTCACGTTCCACTTGAATTGGGCACTTTTAGGGCAATATTAATTTTCTTTCGCCATGCAAATCGAAATTCGATTATTGTCAAAGAAATTAAAGGAATAAATTAAGTTGATTAAACAGTCAGTTGTTAAGGAATACGAACACAAACTTACAAAACTAGACATGATGAAAGTAACCAATTGAGATACAAAACTAAAATTTTAGTTTGATCTCATCCACATCTAGTAATCAAGAAATACAGATAATATATAGGACTAGAAATTCTTTTCTTTTTCTTTTTTTCTTTCAAAAAGAGTGAATAAAGAATTCAAGGAAAAACAATTTGTTGGAGGGACCTTCTCTTCTTGTAATTGGCTTTGAAGCAAGCTTGTCTCAATTTCTTAGTTCTCTCAGTGAGCTCCATTTCCGGTATCCTCTCCACCATCTTCTTATGCTCCTCCAGCATCTCTATCTCATTCGTCAACCCTAATTCCTGCAACAACCCCCAAATTAACATAACAGCCACCACTTCTTCTTTCCAAAAAAAGCATGCAAGTTTGGACATATATACCTTAACATTATGAATGAGCGACTTCAAGCTCTTGATCTTCCTGTGCGGCCAGCGCGCAATATTAAGCTCTCTGCAGCGTTTCTTGAGCACGGTGAGGCCCACGTTCAGCTCTTTGGCAGCCCTAGTTATCGGAAAATCAAAGTATTTCTGAATCTCTTCCAACTGCAGCGCCGAGGATTTGTGCCTGCCGTTTCTTCTCACGACGTCGTTTGGAGTCAGAGACTCCTCTTGCTCGGTAATATTGTCTGGATTGGCAATATTGTTGTTGGGATCATTGTGGAACGATGGATGATCATCGAAAACCCACAAATCACCGGAAAAATCTTCGAAATCGTTGAGCTCCACATTTGAAGATTGATGAGCTAATGGAAATTGTTCATATTCAAGCAAACCATGTAGCCCTAAGTTGAACCCCTCAACGCATGCAAATTGTTGCTCCCAACACCTACAAAAATTAATATGATGATTTTATACCAAAAAAAAAAAACAAAATATGATTGGACATGTCCATGTAGCTAAATGTATATGCAATTACAAGTTGATTACCCTAGGGGTGGAATTGGTTCTTCAAGGAAAAAGCAGCCAACTTCGTTCTGATTCTCCAACTTAATTCCTGTGGAAGCCATTTTTATTGCGTAAATTTTTTTGTTTTCTTGACAGTAAAATCTAAGGAGATTCTGATTATATAAGTTTAAGGGAAAAGGTTAATAAATGAGGAGAAGAAATGGGTTGAAGTTCGTGCACACGATTTTGGGAGTTACGAAATAATAAGTAGAATTGTTATGGAGTACACTTAATAATATGTGATGCATTAATTAGAGAGCAATTAGCATTCACAGATGATGGGATTGGGGGCTGAATCGTGTATGTGCCGTGATTAATAATGTATTTATTACGGTAATCATGTATTTGCATCCACGCAGAAAATCATACTGCGCGTGTGCATGCTCAAATCCCATTTTACACCCGCCAATTCATAAATATGTGAGTAAACTCGTATTTCATTTTTTTTACTATTTTTTATATTGTATATTTTGTCAAATTAGTGGGTCACTTTTCTAAATATTATTATTATTATTATTATTATTATTATTATTATTATTATTATTATTATTATTATTGTTTACGGATATTTAATTTATGCTGTTTTTTAATTTCTGTTAATTTTCCCAAAACTAAACGCAAACGCTATTTAATCGGGAGAAATAATTTTCTATATAATATATATAGTGCTAAATTTCACATTAAAAAATATGGTCAAAGGGAACAGAAAACAAGGTCAACACGGAGAAACAATAGATTTCACATAGTATTAGGATTAGGATGGGGATTTATTATGTTGCCATAATTATATACTTTTACTTATACTTTGTATTAATTAATTTCTTCAAACTACTACTACCACCAAAAAAACAAATACTATTATTCAAACAATTATGAGTTCTCATTTTGTATTTGCACTTAAAATAGAACTATATGTAAAATTTTATAACCCAAACTAGAATATTTATAAAAACATTAATTATATAACCTAAAGAACTTATTTGTCAGTAAGTTTGTATACACATATATACCTGATTCCAGCTTATAGCTTGCAACGAAATAACTCTTGTATATATATACATTATATGAGAGAGTTATCGTAGTATGAGGTTTTTAAAGAAATAGAATGACAAAAGCCTAAAATATGTAAGAAAAAACGGGTAATATTGGATAAAACAAAAAGGATAAGCAAATGGAACGAGTATTATTCACCAAACCTGCTCAATCCCTCCAAAAATATTGGAGACAGCAACACCCGATGTCATGTCTTGCACAATTTATGAGATCTCAAGTGGGCTGGGCCAGGGCCAGGGCCTGCCCAGCTCGGCTCAGGCTTGGACTGCCAGACTCTGCCGCCCTGTTCACAAACAAAGCGGGCCTCAGATGGACCATTCACTTAAGATGGGCTCGTTGGATACCATTTCTACTTTTTTTTTTTAGAATTACAAGAGGGTATCTAACAAAACCTAATACGCAATCCGCACGTAGGCGGGACCTCTACACCATACAAAAGTGAAAAAAACAATCGTACGCAGGCGGAACCACTACCCACACAAATGTGGGAACACTACCCACATAAAAGTGGAAAAATTACCCACACGCAGGCGGGAATTGAACCCAAGACCTCTAACAAATGAGAGTTTTTGAGTACCTCAGCTTTGTCACTTGAGATAGGCCTCATCGACTTTTATTTTTATTTTTTAAATAAGAATGATTCTATTCATAATTCTCATTTTAATCTTTATATCTCCTATTTAAAATAATAATTAAAAATAATTAAAAATTTACTATTTTATCATATACTATTTCATAGCTTCCATATTAAATTAATTTTTTAATAAATTAACAATTTCATTTAAGTAAATTTGAAAGTATAAACACTGATGATGAGTAATATATGCAGAGCAAGGGAATGAGCTTTATCAGAGGGACGAACCTCACCAGAGGAACAGACTTTGCCAAAGGAACGGGTGTCGTCAGAGAAATGAGCCTTATCAGAGAAATGGCTTCCGTCAGAGAAGCCATAATCGCCAGAGAAATGGCCTATGTCAGAGAAGCCACACCCGCCAGAGAAGCGGCCCGCATCATAGGAATGGCTTTCGCCAGAGAAGTCACTAGAAAGAACGGAGAAATCTCCCGCCTGAAGGGCAAGTTTACCTTTATGCCCTCGACCACGCGAGGCGCATGTTTCAACATTAAATTTACTATTTTGCCCTTAGCTTGTAATCTATAAATAGCCATGCATACGCCCGTTGTAACACACGCTTACTTCACTTGCAATACAACAGCAATCGAATTCTCGTGCTCTCAATTACTTTGCATCTTTCTCACTTTTCCGATCAATCTCTAGGTATAATTCGTAATTCACCACACAAACGATCACCGTCCATTTATGCTTTACCAAACACATATAACTCTCATTGCAATATGAATATATTTATAATCCCCTATCATATAATATGATAAAGAAACACGCTTATACAGATATAAAGCCTATAAATAATTGTATAGCTCCCGACTCAAAATTCTGATAACTACATGAAAAGAATCGTATGATGAGAGATGAAGCATTTGCAATCGAAGATGACAAAGCTTCCAGGTAAACTGACTGAGATAGTCATGTCCTGTTGGAAGCATCTGCATAGAAGAAGGAATAGCAAGTTAAGAAAATGTTTTACAAACACTAGTACATATCACAACCTTGATCAACTTCCTCAAGCAAAAAAGGGATGATGAGAAACCCAAAATCCTTGAAAATACGTGAGGTGTCATTGCATTTGTGATAGTAAGTGTTTTCGTGATAGTGCTAATTCTGTGCTGGCAGTGCTGAAACCTAAACAACCAAAATCAAAACATATACACTTTTAGAAAGCTATATATATAGCTAAAACAGTTAGTGAAGCTTAATTAATCAAGAGAAAGCATGAAAAAGCATAAACTAAGGCAGAGAATAAAACCCACAGATTCAGAAGCCTGTTCAGGTGATGACAATTGTATAGCTCCCTCCCGACTTTTTTTTTTTTTTTTTTTTTTTTTTTGCTTCAATCGAATTTTGCTCCCGACGAGAGATGATAATTGAAACTCTGAAATTAATTAATCAGTGGTCCTTTTCATGTAGTTTTCGGGATTTTGAGTTGAGGACTATACAATTTTTTGCAGCGTTTATATCTGCATAAACATGTTTCCTTATCATATTATAATTTGATAGGGGCTAAAAATATTTTCAGATTATCATTATAAATTATACGTATTTATTCTTTCAGATTTACTTAAATGAAATTGTTAATTTATTACAAATTTAATTTAATTTGGGGTCTATGAAGTACTCCCTCCGTCTCACGAAATATGAGTCATATTTCTTTTTAGGCCGTCCCACGAAACTTATAACAAAATATTTTCCTTTTATTCACATTTTCACTTTTTCAACACATTTAGCACATCAAATGCTATTTTCTTAAATTTTGTGTCCAGAAAAAACGACTCATGTTTAGCAAGATGGAGGGAGTATATGATAAAATAGTAAATTTTCAATTATTTTTAATTATTATCTCCGTCCACCAAGAATATACTACAGGTACTCAATTTAGCGTCCACAAAGGGTATACTATATTTCTTTTTTGGACATGATTTTATTTTCTCTATTTAACTAGAATCATTCATTTATATATGACCACACACTCAATTCAACCACAATAACTCATTTCTATTTAAAACACATCTATCAACCGTTTTATTAAAATCCAGTTCAAACCAAAGTAGTGTGCTCTCAGTGGATGAAGTTAATCTTATTACAAATAAGGGGCTGTAAATATAAAATAGAGACTAGAATCACCCTTAAATAATATGGCATACAGTGACTTTCAAACTAAAGCTTGTGTATAAAAATTGTCACTAATATATTTTCCAGCCCACAGAATTTTGACGCGACTCCCTACTCCCTAGTTGAATTGTATATATGTATACATTTTTTTGATAACTTACATAAATAAATAAAGAAATGTAATGATTATACAATAATAGACTCGAATTTAGGATCTCAAGTCTTGAGCATTAATCACCTACCATTAGACCAACACACGTACACTGAATTGTATATATATTTTTAATAAATAACATGGAACAAAGCACAAAACGATGTTGCTTTATGCTATGACATTTAAAAAAAACGCTTTATTAATTGAAAAATTGATTTATTTAACACTTTCTTAAACAAATAAGCAATTGATTCAAGTAGCCGAAGAGCCATTGATGTACTTTGGGGTGATGCATTTTCTTTGTTTGAAAATGTGTTAAATTAGTCAATTTTTTTAAGTGACATCACGCATATTGATATTGTTTTGTGTAATGTATTTAAAAATAAAAATTACACAGTATCTTCGGGGCCGAAAAAAGGCGGGATATTTTTTATACAAAATTGATGGTTTGGGGTGTAAATAAATATTATTCCTTATAGTTCGGGATATTTTTTTATAAAATAATATAATTTGAGGTTTAAAATGATATTCGTTTTGTGTTCTGTTATTTAAAATATTAAAATAAAAATCAATAGTAGCGGCAAACCACATCAAGATTCCAAAAGTAGAAAATGGATGTAGGATTTTTTTTATACAAAATTGATAATTTGAGGTTTAAATTTATATCTCTTATAGTTCTAAACATTTTTTATAAAAATAATTATAAGTTATCTATCTTTAAAAAAATTACAAAAATAAATAAACAACCACCTCCCTCTCTCCACCTCTTCACGGCATCTTCATGCCCTCCACCCACCTCACCGGCAGCTACCGGACCCTCTCATACCTCGACCCCTTCAAGGCCAACCACAGCAATTTTATGTCGAGCTGTTCGAGGGTTTTATAGTAAATTCGAACTTGAGACCTTTAACCCCGTACATGTTCTCGAATAGAAATAACGAATAGAAATAACCAATAAACGACTTCAATTTAGCATCTACAAAGTCAAATAGAAAACCAATTAGTTTTGAACCACAGCTAAAGAAACTGTCATCATTCACCAATTACTTGCATATCACAAATTTACATATAGAGGTACACAATTATATATACATATCTGCACAATCATGGCCAAATTTCACAATCTTTTTACAAAGAAACCACTTTAACGTTTAAAACTATGAGATAAAATTATATATACCCACCAAGACTGAAAAAATAATAAAAAAACAAATCCCCTAGTTATCAATTGAACACAAAATATCAGTTCAAAAGGCAGGAAAGAGCCATCCAATCGTCCAACCAGCGAGTAAACCAGCACCAGCGAGACCCAAACCTATTGCAAAAGCAACGGCGCATTTGCTAATATTACATCTCCGTCTGTTTACCTTCTTTTTGGCAGCACCGCATCTGTTTTTCTTCGAAGTCACACCTTTGCTTCTGACCCAAGATGAGAGAGATGGAGGGGCAAAAGAAGTTATCTCATCTTTGCTTCTAAGATGAAGGCATAATGTCTCTAGCTGCAGCAGGCGGAGCCACTGCCTATAAGCAAATAGGCACGACGCCTGCTGGAAAAAGAGATCGAAAACATGATCCTTTTCGACACAGGCTTCTTGTGCCAACTTCTCAGCCTCTCTTGCTCTTGTTTGAGAATGGCAGAGTGCCTCCAATAATTCACCTCTGCTAAGACCACCATTTGGTACCTGAGGATCTGATGGTTCCACTTTTTCTGCATCATGACCAACTTTGCTGCTGAAAGTAAAACAAGCATAGCTAGTTTGAAACTGACAGTGATGGAAAAAGCAATTTAATTCAGATTACAAGCCTCTGTTCTTGCATGGAACATTTTACTTAGGTATATTTCTTTCATTGTTTTCCCAGCAAAAACACTTGCCTGAAATATTGGCTACTCCTTAAATTTACCTAAATATGTGCATGATCTCAATTCTAAGATGATGGGACATGTAAAAGAAACAAGATTATCCACAGAATGCCTGTGCTTGATTTGCAGTATCAGATAATTTATTTTATGCACTTTCAGATTTAATTTACATGAAAGCGAAACCCCCACTCTTATCACTGCCTGACCCAAGGAAGAGACTTTTTCACACTACCTGAGTCCTAATTAGAAAGACAAATCAAAACAAAAACATATTACTTCCACATAAGCATGGCAATAATTTGTCAGTAAGTAGATTTTCTTTTTTGCAATAATTTTCAGATTTGTAGATAATGTAAAAAAAACATGCACAACTGGGAACTTCTACAAATGTACATACTTCAAATTAAAATAGCTTTTGGGTTTAAAGGAATAAGGTTTTTCACAGTAAAAAAAATAAAGAGCAGTTAGTTTGGTGAGGATCATGGCTTCATTCTGATTGAAAATCGACTTATATGGGAATGGTGATTTTAAACAAAGCTTCAACCTATGATTTCAAGAATAAAAGTAGTCGTGTGACTCCATTTATACTTTTATAGTCATGTGCAGTCACCCCCATCCAAATCTCATTCAATTAAGAAGCATCCTCAAAAATAGAACTACTTTTTGAGGCTACCACTGATTTGAAAAGTCATACCTGGTTATCACATACTCCCTCCATCCCATAAGAGTGTGCCCTTATTTCTATTTTGGGACGTCACACAAGAGTGTGCATTTGCCATTTTTGAACACTATCCCATCACTAACTCCTTATTTCTTACTCTTATTTTATAATAAAGTGAATCATTTTTTCAACTCTCAATACACTCATCTAACATTTTATTAAAACCCGTGCTACCAAAAGTGATGCACACTCTTGTGGGACGGAGGGAGTATTAATCATCACAATCTATTTGTATAGTTGATAGAACTATCAGCTAATATAAACTTAAATCATTTCATTCAGAAGCATACAACTAAGTAGAGTAAATACCTGCAACTTCTATCCGATTCTAGCAGTGTAGGATCTGCTAGCCCTTGTTTACCCAATGGTTTTGAAATGCTCGCTGAAGCAAAATTGCATTGAGTACATTCGGCCACATGTGAGAGCTTTGTCTTCTCATCCATCATTTTCGTTTCATGTTGGTCGAAACAAAACCCAAAATTTTCAGAAACCTTTTCATAATGCATGGACTGAACTCCTGGATGATCGCAATATGTATTCTGAGAAGTCAAGGATGCTAAATCATCTTTATCAACTGTGTGCCACCATGGTTCAATCTTCTTAACTCCAATCCAGTGTGAGTCCAAATCAGAACAAAGCTTCTCCGGCTGTTGAAAGAGGGTGCAATTGCACGACTCCAAACCCGTCAAATAAGCATTTGGGAGAAGATCATTATTATCAATTGCATATTCAAATCCGAGTGGCCAGCTATCTCCATTACTCTTGCAGTGAGAAAATAAATGCTTCAAGTGCTCTGAACAAAAAACAGGATCGTTTTTGTAGTCAGTACTACAATATCCCTCAATAGGTTTGCTTTCTCCATCTGTTTTTGAGTTTTCCTTAAGGTAGTTAGCAGCAAAAAGTTTAGCATCCGTGTTGAACACATTTAGCTGGTCAAGCGAGTATCCTTTCTCAAGCCCATAATGGTTTAACCACCATTTTGCATCAGGCATGAGATCTGGAGTGGAAGAATTACTACAAGGTTTATGACCATGGATGAAGCAATATGATCCAACTGACTCAGTGGATTTTCCACTGGAGTCTGAATTTGGTCTAGACATGGAGCAGCAAGCTAGCAATCAAGTAACACAGAAGCTTAGTGGTTGGAAAAACCACAATTCACAGTTGCTGTGGCACAGCCCTTATTCAGTTGTAGCCATCATTTTGAGGAAAGTAAACTGCAAAATTTGGAAATTGTCAGCACTGCCTGGAGTGACAAAGGCTAAGGCATACAACTCAATTGAAATCGTAACCGACTGAATCTCAAACTTTCAGATTGTAAGACATGTCGAAATTATGAAAAATGTAATTAAGCGTTTGATTAAGAAAAAAATATCTGAATCAAGATCCAATTAAATTCCATCAAGAAAAACATTTTCATTGTGAGTTCAAACTACAAACTTAATGATTCATCCACCACAAAGTCATTGCAAAGCTTGGTATTTGCAAAATTAGAATATTAAAATGATCCAATGGATTGGTCTCTGCATTAGATATCCTAATCACCACTTAAACATTTCAATGTGAAGTGATGAGTTTGACAAGTAAAACTTCCACATTTCACTAGAAGAGTACTCCGATACTCCGTACTCGGCTTGACATGAATTTCAGTTTAAATAAGAACTAATAACAAAAGTCAAATTAAATCTACTAAAATTTATTTTCTAATAAGAGATGAAAAAATATTTAATAATTAAAAAATAAAACGAAAACACGATCATCGATATCGAAAAATTTTATTTAAAAAATTATCGAAATTAACTGTATACTCTCTCTTGAAAATGATCAATAATTTCATACTGCGAATTTTGTAAAAAGATCTACAAACAACCCATTTCCAAAAAGGTAATCAATACATGAAGACTAAAATATAAACCGATCGCCCCTAAAATTACATAAAATTCGTCAAAAAAAAATAAAAAATTGATCATTACGAAATACAATCACCAACAATTACTTCAAATTGAAGATAAGAAACAAAATTAAAATTTCTGAGAATACCTCTACGAGCATGCCGTGCGGACCTATTTTCTCGCACTTTAATTTTCTCCGATTGGAAAGTTTTGGAAGGATGAAGGATCGGATATGTGAACTGGAGCTACAGCCTACAGTGGAAGTTCATTTTTCTTTGATTTGTTTTTTTCGGTGCTTATAGTGGTAGTCGTATGAGGGAGTAGCGTTTCATTTTATTTACAAGAAAATAGAGTCGTTTTCTTAACTTACCAAATAAACTTTTAGATATTAATGAGTTGAGCCCACCAGGTTCAATCTTCAGGACCAAAAGATAGGTGACCATTTTTGAGATGCAAGATAAATTCATATTATAACTTGAATCAATAATTTTTTGTAAAAGAGATATCTTCAACTCCTCGACATATGTAGATGATGATCTTATAAGCATTTCATAGGTTTCTTGGGTATTAATAAAGTTACTTGATAAAAAAAAATTATTAACGAAATTGGAATACGTTGAGTTATCTAGGCGCACCAATAAAACGACATTGTTGCACCTAAGAACCCTTAAAAATGAATCGTTATTTTTGTGAGGTAGCATTACAAGTATGTGTGCAGTGTAATAGTGGATGAATAATTATACAATTTGAAAATACATTTTTAAAATTCTAAAGTTGAAATAAAATAGCTATGTAGTATATTAAATAATTATGACGATTATTAATTATTTTTATGTGCAGAAGGTGTGTTGAAGTAGACAGAAAGTGGTAGAGGTGAAGAGCTTGTTATGGAAAGCAAAGCTTGTGGAACGTGGCTTCCGATTTGCAAAGGATGGATGGGTTCTAAATTCGGCATTCTCACACCGCAAGGACTTTGATTGCTGCAAAGCTTCCCAAAGCTATTATGGGAATGTAGGAGTAGGAGGTGAAGTGAAGGATCTTGGTTTTGATCTACACTCACACAAACGGTACGTATATCTCTATGTACTCACGGACAACACAAGTTTCCTTATCAATCGTCACTTCAAATTTTGGTTCCACCGCATGTTCTGATGTCGAGGGCCTTCTCCATGTTCATGTTTGTAAATTGTAATAAAAGAATCTTTTATGCTAAAAAAATTATGACCATTGTTTGCATATTGTATCATAACTATGTAAATAGAGAGATTACACGATGAAACATAATAAATTGTGGGCTACAACAATAAAATAATCGAAACTTTGCAAATTCTTTTTAAATTATCAATTTAATTATACTTTTGTTGTTAAGTATAATTGTACCAACATTTTGCCATACATGAGAGAGGGAGTGAACTACAACCGAAAAGATAATGTGCCTTTTCTCAAACAATAGATAAACTGGTCTGAAATAATGAATTGAACGATCACTCTTTCCAAAATCCAATTCGTTAGTTGTTGCCAGTCCCAGTAGAATTCTGGCAGGTAGATTCCAATACCAGCGGCCTTAGTGATATTTTGTCAAAAATAACCAAGGGGTGTGAATTGCAACAGAAAAACATTTATGTGCATAGATTTAAATAGTCGATGGGTATACATATAGTATTGAATTATTATATATATAAACTGCTGGGTAAACAGAAAAGAGTTTCAGGATCTGCTAAAGTGTTTCTTGGTACACATCAACGAGAAATAAACTTGTCTTTGCCCAAAGATGCAAGATCAAAAATTGGCATTAAATCAGTAATCTGCTTACACATCTGACAGTTCATCACAATAATCATATCCAGGAAGACATAAAAGATTTCTTGGTGAACAGCACTCAACTTGCAGATAGCAGCTAGTCCTCCTTTATCTTCTCCTAATTTTGATATTAAGAATCCAATCTTCTCCTGCCGGTTTAGGAATGGATTTCGGCAGGCGGAGTGGGACCTTATGCTCTCCTAGAGTTGACAATGGAGTTGGTAGGTGCAGATTTTCAGGTTCAATATGCACCTGAAGCTGCCTCGCTATCTGATTGTTTCCAGGAAAGAAAGAAAGAGAAGAATTAGTTGGGTCCGTCGTTATTCAACTATTGATGCAAAGTGATCATCAGAACCAACAATGTAATTCATAAGAAGAAAACACCTTTCGCAGCAAAAGGTGGGTCATTTCATTGAATTAATTGAAACATCAAAAGCAGCTTTGTCACGCCATGTACAGCAGATAGGACAAAATTGAGAAACAAGATAATGAGAATTCTGATTCCAGCAATTAAAAATGATTAGGCACTCCCTCAAGGTTAATACTGATGCAGCAATAAACCAAATTCTGTACAAGCACTCAGATAAATAGCCAGTTCATAAAGCAGAAACAATAAGAAGTTGCATTCAACAAGATGGCAAATGAACAGGCACAATCAATTTTTTAGCTTACATGTTTGAGACAATTCTATTTAAGTCAACTTTTCGCTTGTCATATTAACTCAACAGAGCAAATGGCAGAGCTCAAATCTGAAAGATGTTTTTTGGCAACACTTTACATCTAAGAGACCAGCTCCTGAACAACCTGTTCTATCCCCTTACACTGGCTCCAAAATCATTTTACTAACTTGAAGAAATTGAATTTATGCATACTGTTACATCATATAAATCAATAAGATACTTACCAACACACGCGCACACACACATACAAACAATAATTTAATTCACAAACCAAAGCTTAAGACTCCTCTCTGAATCTCAATAGCATAAGAGTAAACTCATACCTCAGCCAAGATTTCTTCTTTGGTTACTGGTTCACGCAATTCATCTCCTTTGCCCTCTATGGCGAACTTCCGTATACTCTGACAAAAGGGAAAATGTTTGTTAATACCTAATACAAATGACTTTACATAATTGAAGCAGTGTTTCGTAATAAATAAACAGTTGAGATAACAACACATTTGAACTATAAACTTGCTCCTCAGCCTATATTAGGTATAGGAACCGAAAACACAAGGAGAGAATTCTTGAAAGACAAAAAGCTGAACCAAATCACACATAACATAAAACTAATGGATTGCAAATTATAGGTGTTAAGAGTTCACTACTTTGTAGTAAAGTTTGTCATTAGTGAGACAACCATGAACAAATCATTCCAAAAAATTTCACTATTTACTAGCGCAGCATCAAGAAATTAATGATAGTAAAATGCTGTTTAATGATATTATAAATAATCAATAGGACAGAAAAGAACTGATATAATAATGTTGAACTAATTTATTGTAGTAATTATCTCTTAGGAATACTTCAAAGAAAGAAAAAAAAAGTGTGATTTCCATTTTCTGGAAAACTTCTCCAGCATTACATGTTGAAAGAGTAAAGCTTCAAATTTGAACTACTAACCACTCTGGTTTTAGCAAGGCGGTTTGCTGCAGCCTCGTACTCTTTAGTGTTTGTTTCATCATTCTTTACAACTACTTTAGCCACTTCAACTTCCTCAGGCTGGTAGATCTGATAGAAGTAATACTCAAAAGGATTACTAACATCATCATCACATTAAATGCAAAATTTAGATGACCTCATGCATCAAATAAACAAGAAGCAAGTTTTCATGGCAGTACCAATAGCTCAAAACACTATGCAAAGATTACACAAGAAGACTACTTGTCCACTTCCATTTGGCTACAGAACTTCTCTTATCAATGCACATGAACGCATATCAAAGCAAACAGGAGAATAAATCTACAGAGCATAACAAGGTACTGTGAGAAGCTTAAGATATATATTGGTTTTCCAGAATAAGGCCATATCTTTAGATGTAATCTCATCCCTGGCCTATTTAGGTGATATTGATCTCATAACTATATTCCATATGAACGGCAACAAGCACCGCTTCCTAAACCACCTAAAGGGGCAACTCTTACCTTCCAGTGACTAGTGATTCAGCAATTTTACAAATTCAAACTTCTTTTTCCCAGCATAAACAACCAAAATAATCAATTCTCTCTAAAGATCAACAATCAAACATCATGACCACGTAACGGAATATCCAACGAGTTCAAATGTCCACTGGAAATAATCATGAATGTAATTACACAATCAATTAGAAAATAAACAGTTAAGAGACATTAGTTTAAGCTCGGGAAGAAGATACCTTGCGCTGCTCATGAATGAGATGCGCAAACTTGTCGATATTCGGTACAGCGAGCAATTTCGGCATCAAATGATTCCGAAAAAACCCCGGCGCAACCTTCACAGTTTCACCAGCTTTTCCGAGCTTATCAATCGTCTAGATCAACACAAAAAAAAAAACTTTAATCACGTTGATTTCAGAAGGGTGGGGAAGAAATTTAGGGCAAAATCGAGGTGCTAACAGTTGTCAGGATAACTTCCAGCTTCCGATAACGTACGCCTTGAGCGGCGAACAGCAGCGGGTGGTGCATCGTGCTCCGCCGCATCGCATTTCTTCCGTATTGCAGATAAGCCATCTTCTCCGCCGTATAAGGAAGAGGTATTTGTAGACGAACGAGGATCACTGTCAGGCTCACAAATGCCGACGGCAGTGAGCGGCGGCGAGGGCAAGGGCTTTATGCTTTCATCCCGAGTGAAGGGTAATATAGTAAATTTCGGCAACTGGGTTTTTTAGATTTATGAAGGTTTTTCCATTTCGTGGATATATACTTTGGTATTTAAACTTAACTGACAAAGCTACAGTCCTTCCTAATCTCTATTATGCGTAACAGACAAAGGAAAGAAAGGAAAGAAAGCCCAGATTTTTCTATTATGCAAAATATTTATAATGGAATGAAAATCTGATTTTACCGTGTGCACTGAGCAACGGGCGGCGGACGGAGCCTGGCGGGAGCGGGGCGGCAGAGTCGTGGCGAAGCGGCGGAGTCTGGCGAGAAGTGGAGTAGGCAGCCGACGTCACTCGCAAGAGGGTAGCCGCACGGAGGACTTGCAGCGGCGGACGGAGGGCGGCGGTGGACAGCGTCGCCGGGCGACGCTATGGAGAAGAGAGGGTGGGGCTGGGGTGTGCAGCGGCGGGAAGGGCTGGTAGGGTATGGAAAGAGAATCACAAAATTTCACTTTTACGTTTTGAGATTAGAAATTAGGGCAAATGTTTTAATTTTTAAATAATTATTATAATTAAAATATAATATTAAATTATTAAGTAAATAATTTATCGGTTATTCAGTTAACCCGAAAAACCGATCGGGTTAACCGATAACCGAAATTTTCAAAAAAATGATAACCGAAATCGATCCGTTAACCGAAATTTTCGATTATTGGATACCCAAACCCGAGAATTTCGGTTCGGCTAATTGGATACTCAAAACCCGATAACCATTTAAACAGCCCTACTTTGGTTATTTAAAATAGGAAAAAAAAAATGCACGTCCCGCTATGCCACTATGGCCAAAATTAAATTTACTTATCGAATTCTTTTTCCTCACAATTTATAGTACTCCCTTTGTCCCGGTCCAATAGTCTTATTTCATTTGGGCATGGAGATTAAGAAATTTGCTTTTTGAGTGTAAAAGTGGGTAAAGGTGTGTGAGACCACATTGTTTATAGTGTAAAATCATTACCAAAAATAAAAATGAGACGTTTCGAAAAGAAAAATGAGACTATTGGAGTGGGACGGAAGAAGTAATTTATTTGAGTTACCAACTCGCTAGTTTCGGCAAGACAACACTGATGTCGAATCAACATTCATATTGGTTAAGTCAAATCTTGGTTCATCCATACTTCGAGACCATTTATAAATTAAGGTATTCATTAATTTGATTCATTCTATTGATTTTATAGAATTAATTTTAATTTTTTTATTTAATTTTAATAACACAAATTCAAAGAAAAATCAACAAAATAAGGAAAAGAAGAAAAGGACAACAAAATAAAATTACAAACTAACTCTCAACCTCAAGCATACGTGAGGGGAAGTACAACCGTAACGAAAAAGTTCGAGAGCAAGATGGGGGATGAATTCAAACGACATGTGTGCATGTGTTGGCCAAACGGTAAGGGGTTAATGCCTAAGGCTAAAGGTCTTGGGTTCAAGTCCCATGTGGCGTGATCTTTTATTTTTTTTATTTAATATTGTAAATTTATCACAAAAAAAAGAGTAATCATAAGGACTATTTTGTTACTTATTATTCTCTCTGCTCCATTACAAATGTCTTATTACTTTTTGACACATAAATGAAGGAGTGTATGATTAGTACTCCCTCCGTCCCGCTATTCAAGTCCCATTTTCCTTTTTGGGTTGTCCCACCGATAATGTCCCGTTTCCTAAAAAGGAAATAATAAGGGGATGCTTAACTCACTAATTGTTCAACTAATAAACCCTTAATTAATTCATTTCCCCTCTATTCTCTATCTCTCTCTCTATCTCTCTTTCTCTCTCTTTCTCTCGTCTCTCTCTCTGCGCCTGAGTCTCCACCGCCGTCGTCTGCTCGTCGCCGGAGGAAGCCTTCTCCTCCACCTTCACCGCCCTAGCCGTCTTCTCCTCCACTTGCCTTTCCCCTGCTTGTCGTCGGAGGAAGCTTTTCTCCGCCCTCACCGCAGCGCCTCGCCGTCTGTCACTTCTCTCATCGGTGACCGCAGCGCCTCGCCGCTCGTTTTCCGGCGACCAGGGCTCTGCCCTTCTCGTGCCTTCCATATGCAAAGAGACTCTTGGCTCTCTCTCTCTCTCTTTCTCTCTCTCTCTGCGCCTCGACCATCAGAAGCCCGCTCCAGATCTATCTTTCTCTCTCTCTCTGTGCCTCGACCATCGGCGACCAGAGGCTCGAGGCGATCTGCCGTGATTCGCATCAGAAGCCCGCTCCAACTGCGTCTATCTACCGTCCACCCCTCTGAATGAAACCTTAGCAGCGGCGCGGCACGGCGGAGTGCGAGCGGCGGCGGCTTGAGTGAGAAGATGATCCAGATCTGTTCCTGAAATTTTCACTCTCTGTTCATGAAATTTTCTCCAATTTTGTTTGAGTTCGATCGGTTCGAAATCTATTTGATTTGTTTGAGTTCGATTGGTTCGAAATCTGTAGATTGGAATTGTTGATTGCAGATTTTTGTTCTTGCAAGTTTTTCACATTGGAATTGTAGATTGGAATTGTTGATTGCATATTTTTGTTCGTGTGGTGTTCTTGCAAGTTTTTCAGATTGGAGTTCAGATTTTTGTTGATTCAGAATTGCAGATTTTTGTTCGTGTGATTGTAGATTGGAGTTCGATTGGTGTTCTTGCAAGTTTTTGCAAGTTCGATTGGTGTTCGTGTGGTGTTACTTGCAGATTGCAAGTTTTGCAGATTGGAATTCTGCTTTTGTGTTCTTGCAAGTTTTGCAGATTTTTGTCAACTTATGCCCATTAATTTTTAATTTAGGCCGGTAAAAATTTCATTAAACAAGCATAAAATTAATATAAATAAAATTACAGATTATATGAAAATAAATTAAAAAATTTAAGTCTTTTAATAATAATAAATTAGAAATAATTAGTTATTCATTAAACACAAACTAAATCATGTGGGCCACACTCTTAAATCATCTAATTTGCTTCTCCTTAATCTCCGTGCCGAAAAGAAATGGGACTTGAATAGCGGGACGGAGGGAGTAAATAAAATTATTAGGTGGAAATTATTTAAATATTATTTTAAAAATATGTATATATAGAGAGAAAATGATGGATGGACCCATTAAATCTGTTTAATTATTTGTCAAAAATGAGTGAGACATTTATTGTGCAATCTATTATATAATAGGATTAAGCCTTAACCTATGTGGCATATCTAAAATCTCACCATTTCAAAATTTACCATATACTCCCTCCGTCCACGAAATGAGTACCCATTTGTGGACGGCACGGGTTTTAAGAAATGTATGGAGTGTAGTGTGAATTGTTTAAGGGTCCCACTTTTTGAGTGTATTAATTAAAGAGATGTGTGGGGTACACTTGCCAAAAAGGGAAATGTGTACTCATTTCGTGGACGGACGAAAAAGGAAATATGGGTACTCATTTCGTGGACGGAGGGAGTATAATCTTTATCATTTAATTAATTAACTATTACATTCTATATACAGATTCATTAATCATAATAAATATAATTAATAATATATATATATATAATATTAACATTATATATAATCTAAATTAATAAATTTTATTATTTATTTTTTCTAGATAAAAATTAGATTTACATGTCTGATAAGAAAAAAATTATAATCTATATACGATAAATTATTTTAATTGAATGTTAGTGATTAGATGTATATTTGTTACTCCCTCCGTCCCACTAAAGTTGGCTACATTCGTTTCGGCACGGGAATTAAGGAGTTGTAGATTAGTATTTTAAGTGTGTAGTTAATAAAGTATTATAAGTGATTTTATAGAATTAATTTTATATTTCTCAATAGCGTACATATTATATGTATATGTTGCAATATATTATATTGTATATATATATATAATATTTATATTCTTAATTTTCAATAAAATTAATTTTGAATTAAGTTTGAATTGAGACATGCACGTATATGTAAATTATAAACGGGTTCGGTCATTGATTTACATGTTTGCATAATAAGGCACAAGTTCTATAAACTGATTACTTTAAAACAAAATCTTATTATATGTCTATCAAAATAATTAAAATTTTATTTTTATTTTTTATAAAATAAATCCATACATTTTATTTATATAGGGAAGAAAAATATATTTTTCATTTCTGCAAACTTTATTTGCTTCTGTTCGTCCATTACTACAACAACAACAACAACAACAACAACAACAACAATAATAATAATAATAATAATATCTATTCTATAATACGATTAGGCCTTAGCCTACGTGGCAAGCCTCAAATTCTTTCTTTTCAATCTCAATCTACAACGTGGCATTTGAGAATCCAATTTATATATTCTCATTCTCACTTTTAAAACAAAAGTTAGGCCTCCATCTTCCTCATGCCTCCATTTTCCTCACCCCATCGCCGCCATCCCTGAATCAGGTCGGCGTCGTCTCCCCCTTCATTGTCTCTCTCTTCTCTTAATCTTTTTCTCTCTCTAAAGTCGATTGCACACTCAAATTGAGCCCTAATTTCCCCCTTAAACTGCCCGCCTCTCTCTCCCTCTAAATTCAGGCGTCGCCGCCGTCCTAAGGGCGGCGTTGCTCCGCCTCATCTCTGACTCCCTCTTCCATTCCTTAATTAGTTCGATTCTGATTCTACTTCTTAAACCCATGAGAATTCTCCATTCGAAGCAATTAATACAAGAGCCCTAAGATTTCTTTTTCCTATAACCCGTTGTCGTTCCTTCTTTTAAACTCCGGCAAAATAGTCGCCGCTGAGCTTGCGGTTCGTCCGCTGCCGAGTCACCGCTAAGTTGAGCTGCCAGAGCAGAGATGCCAGAGCCAGAGCTAACCAGAGCAGAGATGCCAGAGCAAAGCTTCCAGAGCAGAGCTGCCAGAGCAGAGTTTCCAGAGCAGAGCTAACCAGAGCAGAGCTTCCAGAGGGCCAGAGCCAAGTTGCCAGAGCAGAGATGCCAGAGCTAAGTCATTAAAGTCAGAGCCAGAGCCAAGTCGCCAGATCCAGAGTCAGAGCTAAGTCGTTAGAGTCAGAGCCAGAGTCAAATCGCCAGATCCAGAGTCAGAGCTAAGCTATTGGAGCCAGAGCGCGGAGCCACACGTCAGAGACAATTCGCTAGAAGGCGGAGCTATTTAGCAGAGCGGAGCCAAAGAGTAAAAGTCTGCCCCAAGGAAGGAAATCCAGAGCTACTAGACAGAGCGAGATGATGAGGACAGAATCCAGCTCTGTAATTAGGGGACAACGACCTGACAAGTTATAATCTAATAATAGCCTTAATTAGTTTAATGGCGAGCATGCGGAATAGATGACCAAACGAATTTACTACTTTACCCCGACTGTAATGCCTATAAATACCTACGATGATGAAATAAAGCACACACTCTCTCTTTTACTGCTTTAAGATCTATTCTCTTTCCTTTCTCTCTAGAGTTTGAACTAATAAAATTACATATATAAATAAAATATCTAAATTGTTAGAGTTATGTTTGTTAGATAGTTGACAATTGGATTCATGGTTGAATATAATTTCATATTTGATGATGCTCTCTCAAACTCTAGATGAGATGATGCTCAAAACTCCAGACGAGATGATGTTCTTTCAAGTTTTAGACGAGATGATTCTCTTTCAAGTTTCAGACAAGATAATGCTCAGAAGTTAGAGATGATCTGTCAAGTTTGCGACGAGATGATGCCCACAACTTGGTTGGTCTTAAAACTCCAAATGATACGATGTTCGATAAATCAATTATGGTCTTTTAAATATCAGGCGAGATTATTTTCATAATTAGTTATGCTTTTAGAAGTTCGGAATTATATGATACTCACAATTCAATTATGATTTTTCAAACTCCATATAAAATTATGGTCAAAAGGCAAAATAAAAAAAAATTGAACAAAATTAATAAATCTTGTAACAATAAATGCAACAAATCAATCCGCCATCATACCTATGTCAAATTTATATGTATTTCTACTCTCTTTTTTTTCTTATGCGTTAACTTTTTATAAAATTTCATATGAAAACTAATGGGTATTTTATGATCTCAACAAAATTAATAATTTAATTGCTAAAAGTTGTTGAGATTAATATAATTTAAAATGTATTTCTAATTTAATTTAATTTAATTAATTATATAAATAATTTACATAAAAAATTATTTTATATAATTATCATAAAAATAACATAAAATATATAAATTACAAAAAATATGTACCCGTCGAATTTCGACGGGTAATACACTAGTATTTCATAATGAAAACTGAAACATTTGAGGGAGTAATTGTTAAAGAAGATTGAGCATGTATCTAAATGCGCACGGACGTCATTAGAGGGAAAGATTTCATACACGGTTCTTTTATATTGATAATTAGAGGTGCCATTAAAAAGGATTCATCTTCAAAAATCAATACCACGAGTGGTTCACTGTTGTCGCCAAGACTAGGAGCTTTGCCTTTTGCACAATCGTCGATCCCTTTGCTCTTTCTTAAACATGGTAAGCTGGACATTTGGTGTTTAAGCTTTAGCCATTTCCACGTATGTCTCCATACCTTCACTTTAATTATTTTAACATTCACCCACAACACACTCAACCACTTTATTGAAATTCGTATTACTCTCAAATGGATACTAAAAGTTGGGACAAAGTGAGTAATTAAAATTAATTAACATAAATTAAGCTTAATTAAAATTTAACTAATAATTAATCAATATGTAATTAATTGCGATGCGAACGCAGCATGCAAATTTTTGTCTTTTTATTTATACTAGTGTATCTCCCGCGCTATGCGCGGTGATTGTCATCTTAGATTTGCATAAATTGTTTATATATTTATATTTTCTTCTTCCACAAAAAATAGTCATAGAAAGAGATGATACAAATTTTAATAAAAATTGTTAGTGTATTGTGAATGAATAAATGATCATATTTAAAAAGAAGTGTAAATAATTATAATTAATTATATTGTGAGTAAAGAAAAAGATTCATCAAATCCATCACCTGATGCAAACTTTCCAAATTTATAATGAGACTAATTTTTGTGAACGTCCTTAAATGACAAAAATAGGCTATTTTTGTGGGCGTAGAGATCATAATTATAACGTAAAAAAAATAATTTTAATATCAAATTTATTATTTGTAAATTGATCTAATAGTTTAATATAATCAATGTAATTTATGCAAAAATATAATATTTGATTAAAAATAAGGTCTGCATTTTATATAATAAAGAAAGAAATAACAAATAAAACTAAAATAACATCTGAATTTTTGAAATAACATATATTAGTAATATATATATATATATATATATATTAAGTATGTTAGATATAAATAAATTTTAATGCATAAAATTATCTAAATTTTAATGCATAAATTTTAATATTTTAAGTATTTTAAAAAACTAAAATATTATCATTAAGAAAAATAAATTTTAAGAAGCATAAAATTATCTACTTCATTTCATGCATGAATGGAAACTTTCTTTTGATACAGCATGCTAAAATGCGGTTCCAAATTTTAGGGAAAATATATCTATTCAAAATATAAATTATTTAATATGTTAAAGTATAATTATTATTATTATAATTTGTTCATCTTAAATTTATTTTTTCCATATTATATATCAAATTAAAGATAATTTCATGACTTTTCCATCAAGATGTATAATTCATACTTTTATGTAAAATATAATTGAATGAAAATAGAAAAGATGTGATTTATCTATAAAATGAGATTAAAAAGGAAGAATACTAATTGTATGATTAAACATTTGGGCAGTTTTTTTTTCCAATTAAATTTCCGGCAGTTAGGACTTAGGAGTGGATGATGCAATTTTTCTCAATTCCAAAATTACCCTTCAAATTAAATTTATTGACATTTACTTTGCTTTTTATATATATAAAGATTATTTTTTTGTTCTGTTTTCTTGAGGAATGATTGAAATTTTCAGCATTAGATCATATTCCCAGCATAAAATGGACCGAGGCCCAAAACCTTACCCGGCCCACTAGCATCTATGGTGCTGGTAAAGCTATATGGACTGACAAGGAAATCCAAGCCGTTAATTCAGTTAGAGGTGCGTCTTTCTCTCACTTCTTTCTATCATCTCTCACCAAACCTCAACCAGACAAAATATACACTTACAGCAAGAATTTTGCCATTAGATTCTCGCAGCCCTCTTGATTGTTTCTCCATTAATGAGATATGGCCTTATGCAGTCCACAGCTACAGAAGTTTCTGGTGAACAAAATCTGCGGCAACTATGGCTGCAACCAGACTTCCAAGAGAAGCAGCATCATAGTAAAGGGCGGAGAGGGAAGAAGACTCTGCTCCGCCATAGCAATAGACTCGCCGGCTTCAATTGCAAACGTGTCGGGAATCAGATGGGGCTCCGTTCAGCTCAAGGGAGCACGCGAAGAGATGGAGGATGATGCCGTCATTATTCAGTCTGATGAGCTTGATGGATTCTCCTATGCTGCAGTTTTTGATGGCCATGCTGGATTCTCTTCTGTTCAATTCCTCAGGTATAGATAAAAATACCATAACTTAATCTATTGTTTACTAAGATGGATTAGTTAGAAACTTGGGATTTTCTAAAGCCCTTGATTATTTCTATAATGATAACTTGCTTGATTCATAAGCAGAAATTCTTGTGATGAAGATAAAAATACTCAAGCCGTCAAACTATTGTGTATAATTGTGTGGTGCAGGGAAGAATTATACAGAGAATGTTATGCTGCATTACAAGGCAAGAAGAAACTGTTGAGTGGGAAGGATTTCAAAGCGATCAAGAAGGCGTTAGAAGACGCTTTTGAAAGTGCAGACGCCAAACTCTTGAAATGGTAAAGGAATTAGTGCTGCTGTGTATGGGAAGCATACATTAAACACACGTGTAGTCTAAAATATGATTTGTACATGTTATGTGATTGTATTGAAGGTTTTATTTTGTAAAGGCTTGAGAAGAGCGGGGAAGAAGACGAGTCTGGTGCAACGGCCACTGTTGTCTTCCTTCGCGATGATAGGCTGTTTGTTTCTCATGTTGGTGACTCATGCTTGGTATGATCATGGACAAACTAAATCCCTTTTCTCGTTTGTTTTCTTGTTTTTATTTCATTTGAGGTACTTAAAAATGTGCTTTTATTTCATCTAATTTGCCTCACCAAATGCAGGCTCTTTCAAGATCAGGAAAAGCAGAAGTCTTGACTCATTCTCATCGGCCCTATGGGAACAAGCCAGTTTCTCTGCAAGAAATCAGGCGAATCAGAGAGGCTGGTGGTTGGGTGTGTGTTTCTGTGCTTCTTTTTTTTCTTTCTATGTAGTAAGCACTAAGCATATGTTGAGAAGTTAAAGCTCTATAAGAAAAGTGGAGTCTCTTTTGCAAATCATGAGATGTCTAGTAAAGCTGCAATGGATGTTGTTCCTCATGTCTGCAGATTGTCGATGGAAGGATTTGTGGAGACATCTCTGTGTCCCGCGCCTTTGGTGACATACGGTTTAAGACCAAGAAAAACGAGTTAGTCCTTTTGGCTTTCCCAAATCTTCTGAAACTCTCACTTCGTTTGCATTTGCCTAACCTTTTTATTATTCTCTTGTGGAAGGATGCTGAAGAAGGGAGTCGAGGAAGGGCGATGGACTGAAAAATTTGCTTCACGGTAAGGCAATATAAGTGCAGGTTGTAGAACTTGTCTAAGAGAAAGTTTGCTGCATTACTATTGATAGTTTGAAGTAATAGTCTGTCTTGACTAAACTTGAATTAGGCATATTTGGTGCTAGCCTACAGTTTCATTTTCAGAAATGAAACAAGATTTTACATCCCAAAATTCTAATGTTCATAATCCCTTGAAACTAGATTGACTTAGCATGATATACACTACAGAATTGCTGCAGATTTTTCAAATAACAGTTGTTTCCTTTTCTTTGAGGTTAAGTCTTTATTATTTTTGTCAGCATACAATTTACTGGAGACTTAGTTACCGCGTCTCCTGATGTTTTCGAAACAGCTCTTGGACCGGATGCTGAGTTTGTAGTATTGGCGTCTGACGGCCTGTGGGATTACATGAGCAGGTGAAAGAAACCAGGGCCCATGCATCTTAATTTCTTCAATGAAATAAGCTTATTTAGATTTAAATTCATTATTTCAGCTCGGATGTGATAAATTTCATCAGAGATCAGCTCCGCAAACATGGAGATGTTCAGGTTAGCAAGGAAGCGTGGCTGAGTAACTCGTGAGGTTCATCAAGTAGTTGAAATGATTTATTCTCCTTTTTTCTTGGCAGATGGCTTCTGAAGCTCTTGCACAAGTGGCTCTGGTAATTACATGTTTTCCATCTCTGCACCTAAGATGGAGAGGGAGATGTTATTGACTCGTTTTGTATTGCAGGACCGACGTTCACAAGATAACATCAGCATTATCATTGCTGATCTGAGGTAGATGTTCATATGCTCTTCTTTTTTGTAAGACGTTGATTTCCATGATGATTTTGTGTTGGTGTGCGCAGGCGAACAGACTGGCAAAATCTACCGGTGCAGAAGCAGAACGTTGCGTTGGAATTGGCCCAAGCTGTAGCTACCATCACTTTAGTTTCTCTTGGTATATGGATGTCAACTTTGATCTCGTGATCAACACGACATCTGTACATAGATAGATGGTATCACAAGTGAAATATAATAACTGCTGGTTCAAGCTTCATTTATCACTCCAATATTTTACATTGTTTAGCATCTTAATCATGGAGATCTCTCTTCCAATCTTTTGCCAAAGCATCGCAGCAACTCGTACGTGTAGATTATTAGTCTTTAGAAAAGTTTTTCATTTGAATCAACACCCCAAAATCAAGTAGAGCAAATATTTGATTTGGTGCACAGCACTAGTGTTTGGAATCATTTTCTATTTGACTAAACAAACGTGCAGAAACCAACAAGTTGTTGGCGCACTGAAGCTTTAGTTCCCATAGTCGAAAACGCCAAAAGATATGTGAATTGACCAGAGCAAAAGTTGAAGGAAATAATATTTCAGGCTTTGCAAAATTATGAATCCTTCATAATCACAACAATATATGTTGTTTAACAACATTCATTGGCTTCAATAATCCAACATAACATATTAGTGTGACTGACTTCATGGAAGTGGGATGTGACTGATTATCACGTGTCCAAGATTAAAATCAATCCAAGAGATTAGTGGAGTTTGCAGCACACATAATGATGCATATGAATATATGATTATTATACACCATCCATGCACAATACAGCCTATCTCTCTTGATGCACATTAATGGTGTTTAACTAACACTTACATCAATATATCCTCCAAGATTAAGATGAAAGGAAAAACTCACATTAATAAAAAAAGCATTCAAGAATGTCCCTAGTGATCGTTAGGGATATTGTTTTATTGTAGAAAATTCATACTAATTAGCACTAAAACGCCTAGCATTCGCAAAACAAAATCACATATATGTATAAATGCTAAATTAGGGATTTCTGGTGCCTCCACCTCCTTTCTTCCCTCTAGGCTCATGCTTTGGATTAGGGCCTGCATAGTCGTAATCAAGCACCACGTTGAACTCAAGCAGCTTTCTTGAATTTGCATGGACTCCCACCTGCAGAATTTTCACTCCGATTACAATATTATCACAAATATAAGCCATAAACAGCTATATCTTGTGATGCTCTATGCTTTCTGATTCATAGTTGTTAGTACTTTATTCTCATTGAAAAGCAAAAAAAATCTTACCTTGTGAAGAGAGGGAAAGGTAATGGTGGTGCCAATGCCAGAGCACTCAATGGTGCCTACAAAAACAAACACAAATATGAGAAATCTCTTTTTCTCTATCATCAACAAATTTAAATTTCATGATGGAAGCTGAGCTTAATCACCTGCATTTAACAACATAAACACCAAAACAGAACACAAAACAGAGTCCTTCATCATGGGATTCATGGCTATTTTTCTTTTTCTTTTCAGCTTGTTAATTTAGGACTCAAAGTTAGGATTTTCAAGATTGAGATTGAGGTAAGGGTGCTGTTTTTATAAGCAGAAAATGCTGCTTCTAGTGCACCCCACCTCCCACAATAGCTGATACAATGATGATGCATTACCAAAACCTAAGTCAACTATATAATATGCATGTTTACATCAATTTTACAATAAACAGTGCATAACTAATGCACGTTCTAGCAAAAACTCTATTCACAGCCATGCTCCAAGCACTTGCATTTTATCCTTTTCAGTTTCTATTTTCTTTTTTCTGCCTATCTTTTTCTATGCTTTTTGTGGCAAATAGATCATGTCAAATATCTTCAACTACAACTAGTGCTATAACATTTGTACTAATCGCTGATCAAAGTCTACTTATTGTTGAATCAATGGTTTGCGTGATTCTATGAATATATGTGAGGTGAGGTGAGGCTCTGATACTTGACATGATGGAATTTCGAGATAATCCAATTCCCTATTTGGAGTTGACCAATTGAGTTGTTGATGTACAAAATATGCATAATTGGGCTACAAATCTTCATTCGTGCTAAAAGTTGAGTATGGATGTCGTGTCATCCAAGATCGGACTTTGCGGGTCAAATTGCTTCACCACACTGTCACCGGATCCGACCCGATCCACCAAATTGAGTCGACTCCAATATTCAAACAATCTGAGTTTGACGAGTTTATTACAACTAAATTATACTAGTATATAGTTTTATAGGAAGTACCGTGGCGGAGACCGACTTTCGATTTAGGGGGTTCAATTTTTTTTAATAAAATTAATAATTAAATTATAGTATCAAAAAATTAAATTATATTAAAAATAAATAATAATTATAATTTCATTTAAATTACAAAAAGTACATTTCAAACTTTCTTTTAAATTCATACAAAACAATTTCAAAAAGTTTAAAACGGATAAAACTTAATTTGCAAGGCGAAGTAATTTTCTATATCAAATTCAAAAAATGAATCATTATGATCTAAGCATGACATGCATAAATTAATTATGTGTTGAATTTATTAAATCGTCAATTCAATTCTAAAACTTGCATGTTAATTTGTACTTTCTCCGTGCATAAAATGTTCTATGTGAGATTAGCATATATTTTAATAATTCCCTAATATATATATATATATATATATATATATATATATATATATTAATAAAAATAGTCTCATTAGAGATTGATATATTTTAACAAACGTGATTGAGTGTATTGTGAATGGAGAAAAAGTTTCGCCATAAAGATATTGTTAATACCAATTAATTAATTGTATTGTAGGTGAAAAAAATTATATATGTTCGTGGACCATATGTGATAGAATAGGTAAATAAATTGATATATTAAGAGTAATATATTGTGAGATACTCCAGTATTTATAAATGAAAATATATTATTTTTTATGAACGTACCAAAATAACAAAAGAACTATTTTTTATGAGATGTATATAATTGGAATGCGATCCAGTGTCCCCCAATTTTATGTGTCACTGTATCTTATTCTTATATCTATTATTTTAAAAATATTTTTTATAAAAATAAAATTTATTATAATACTATGAATTATAGTACTTAATTTTTATTTCAAAAAAATAATTTTTTAAAAAAGTATATACCATGACTTTGAATTTATCAATCTATTATTAGCTAATAAAATTAAAATTAAATAATAAAAAATAATTATTACCCTAATTTGATGGAATAAACCGTAGTTAAAATAAAGCATATAAAGTTAAAATTGAAGAAAAAAATATAAAAAAGTAAATAAAATTAAAAGAGAAACACGAGATGAGACATAAAATATTGTACGTTGGATTCTCATTCCGTGTATAATTACACACAAATTGGAAATTATTCTTTTTGGTATGGTAGTGAGTGATTGAACCTAAGAAAAAATGTTATGCTAAAATGGCACCATTTTGATACAAGATCGACGTCACAATGGTGCTACGTATTGGAGATGCTTTCATGAATGTGAATAATGTTCACTATTTGGATTATGAATGTCCATCCCTATCCTATCCTTCAAATGGAGACTCCCACACACCGAAACCTATTAAAACTTTTTTTTTTTTTTAAAACTTAAAAGAGAAGGTTTCTTTAACGATATCAACTTATCTATATATAATATAAAAGAGGAGTGTAACTTAAATTTCTTCCCATTTTATAATACATTTTATTTTAAAAAATGAACGATACATATCTCATGTTAAACCATTTATTTTTCCACTTCCCAATTGAAAAAATATTGGATATGTTGATAGGAACTTTATTTTAAAATTTGTATTTAGACAAAATGACCGCATAAAATATGATTTAAATATGTATTCAAAAACTATATTAAACTATAGTTATACTATATGTAAATAAATAGTTTTGTACATCTTAGAATATTATATAATTCATAATAAACTTATTTTAAAATAATATTGGATTATCCTGGAGGCGAAAGATAACAAATTGAATAGGGCCGGATGAGATTAACATTTAAGAAGCAATCTTAAATCACAATTTCGAAGTATCTTGGAGGTGAAAGAATATATATAATATATGTACCCTATGTCCCTATGTACCCTTTTTTTTTTTTTGATCGGGCAAAGTCATGTTAGATGTTAGTAATTAGTTCCTCATCCACTCCAAGAACCACCTTATCTCTCTCATTCACCAAATCCACCTTATATCTCCAATCTCCATTTCGCTCCCAAGAGGGATCGAACCCGGGTCACTTCACTTAAGTGAGGACTCGGTGGCCAGTGGGCTAAGCCCCCTAGCTATTCATTACTTATTGTTTGATTTGGATAATAAGGTAATCATTACCCTTACTTGGGGGTAATTCAATCACTCAATTTGTTACCCCTTAAAATAGAGGGGAAACAAAAGAAAGAGAATCTTTTACTAATGATTCATTTCTATTGTTAAACCAAACACTCAATAAATATAATGCTTATTGCTACCATTCCACCCCTTTACTTGATTCCATTCCCTTTCCATTCCTCTACTCGAACCAAACGACCACGTAATCTATAATAAGAACATACTTGCATAGTTCGTGGAGTTCTACGAGGGTATTTGGCGAACTTATAAGCTTTTTCAAAATATTTGATAAAATAATTAAGTTTATAAACAGTTTATATGCAGTAAAATCAGCTTCAAAAGCTCATAAACTCCTTAAAAAAAATACTATGTTCTTCTACTCCAACTTAATTTTTCATAATCTTATACTACTATACAACAATTAATTTACAAATATTATTCAATCATGATTTATTATTTCCATCATAATATACCATTTCAAGTTCATCTCTCTTAAATTTTCTTTCTCTAACAAAAATTTTCTCTTCTAGCATAAAATTCTCTCTAACTTATAAGATCAATTATCCAAACATTTTGACAACTTATAAACTCTTAAAAAACTACATCTTATAAACTTTTGAAACATCTCATGAACTCTTTGAAATAAAGCTTAGCCTAGATGAGACCTATAAAGCCAAATAGATTATTGATAGTTAAAATTCACATGAGTAATCAATTGATAATAAGTTTTCCGATTTAAAAATGAATTAATCTGATTTCGGTACCTAATAACTATATTTCTTGTGGTAAGATGTTTTATTTATTATTCATTATTTGTTAACAATATATAATATGTACTTGCATTTGCAAAATGCACTGACAAAAATGGAAGGAGAGAAGGGTAACTATTATGTCTCAAAACTTGTATGAGGAAATATGTAATAATGTTGAATTTGTGCATGCTAAACCTTAGAAGAGCATTTAAAATGGGCGATTTCTCAAGTGTTAGTAGAAATTGAGTTTGTTATTTGGTGACTACATAGAAGAGGGACTGGAAAGGAAATAACAATAGTTGGAGGAGTTAGTTGCAAACCAAGCTTTAAACCTAAAATCTGTTGTAACAGATTTTCGGTTAAGAGACTGCAGCAAGCCAACTTCTCATCCTTCTTGCGGCCGCGTCTGTTATCCTTTTCATTTTCAAATCTTGTATACATATTCATCATATAGCAGTGAATAAGTTTAGTTAGTTTTCAGCTGAATAGAGAGATAGGATTTGAGAGTGCAGTAGCTTGAAGTTAGCTTGATAACTGCGTTTCCTGTTCTCGTTGCTGAGTGTTGTAACTTGTTCTTGTCTCCTGTTTTCATAGTGGATTTTCCTTACTTTGCAGCCGTGGATGTAGATCTGAAAAGATCGAACCACGTAATCCTTGTGTCTCCTTTACTTTCTTGTTTTACAGTTCATTCAATTCTCTAAAACACTACACAAACTATTTGAGTGAAGTTGTGAGTTGGTGCTATAGCTGTGTTCATTGCTTTGTTGAAGCAATTGAGGATTCTTTGGTGTTGAATCTGCAACAAGTGGCGCCGTCTGTGGGAAACGATTTCCTACGGTGAAGGAGAGTGCTCGCAAAGGAAGAATCAAACCAGATCAACAGAGAGAAGCGAATCCATCTGTTCTTGGAAGAATGGCGATGTCTAAGTTCGATATTGAGAAATTTACTGGAAAGAACGATTTCTCACTATGGCGTCTCAAGATGAAAGCTATACTGACTCATCAAGGATTGATTGGTGCCATAGATAAAAGTCAGATCTCAAAGAAAGAGAGTGAAGATAAAGATCTTCTTCAAGAAATGCTACGGAAAGCATACTGCACTATTATACTCTGTCTTGGAGACAAAGTATTGAGAGATGTTTCAAAAGAAACTACTGCAGCTGGAGTTTGGGAGAAACTAGAGAGTTTGTACATCACAAAATCTCTAGCAAACCGCCTGTACGTGAAGAGAAAGCTTTACTCCTTCAAGATTTCTGATGACAAGAACATCTTAGATCAGCTAGATGAGTTTAACAAAGCTCTGGATGATCTAGCTGATATAGATGTAAAGCTTGAAGATGAAGATCAAGCAATCATGCTGATAAGTGCCTTGCCAAAATCCTATGACAATATGAAGGATGCTTTGGTGTATGGCAGGCAAACAACCATCACACTGGAAGAAGTGGTGACTGCAATTAGGAGTAAAGAACTCCAGAAGGCTGCTGAATCAAAATCAGAGATACCCAATGAGAGTTTAAATATCAAAGCCAAATCACATAAGAGCAAATCCAAGAAGCCCTGGAAAGACAAATCAAAACCGAGCTCTCAGGGGAAGACCAAAGATGAGGAGGGAAAAGAAACCAGAAAATGTCATTTCTGTCAAAAGCCCGGCCACATCAGAAAAGATTGCTATAAGAAAAAGCAGGCTCAGAAAGCCTCAACATCTGACACAGCTGATATTGCTGAGCAATGCCAAGAAGCAGAAGCTTTAAATATCATTTCAAATTCAACTGAAAATGATTGGATACTTGATTCTGGATGTTTTTTTCATATGTGTCCCTCTAAATCTTGGTTTGTTAATTTGCAGGTTAAAGAACTTGGCTCAGTAATTCTTGGAAATGATGAGGTATGTCCTGTGAAAGGAATTGGATCTGTGAAGTTAAAACTCCATGATGGATCAGTGAGGCTGCTAAATGATGTCAGGTATATTCCTAGCCTAAAGAGAAATCTGATATCATTAGGATCTTTGCAATCTAAGGGTTATGAATTTAAATCTGAGAACCTTAGTTTGCATGTTATAAAAGGTGATAAAATCATAATGAAGGGTGTAAGAAAACATAGTCTATATCACTTGATAGGATCTACTGTGATAGGTGAAACTGAGCATGCTTCTTATCCTGATCCTATGCTTTGGCACTCAAGACTAGGTCATGTTAGTGAAAAGGGATTAATAGAGCTTAAGAAACAAGATCTTATAACTGCTCAACATGATATTAATCTAAGTAACTGTGAAGCATGTGTTTTAAGCAAGAGTAAAAAGCTTGTATATCCTGTTGGTAAACATTTATCTACTACTCCTTTACAATATATACATTGTGACATGTGGGGTCCTTCAAAGACCACCACTGTGGGTGGAGGAAGCTATTTCATCTCTTTAATAGATGATTATTCCAGAAAGGTATGGGTTTATATTCTTAAAAATAAATCTGATGCTTTTGATAAGTTTGTTCAATGGTGCAGTGAAGTAGAAAATGAAAAGGATTACAAGGTGAAACTCTTGAGGACTGACAATGGTCTTGAGTTCATGTCTGATAAATTCAGTGAGTTTTGTAAATCCAAAGGGATTAAGAGGCATCTCACTGTACCTGGAAACCCACAGCAGAATGGAGTAGTAGAAAGGATGAATAGGACCCTACTTGAGAGAGTAAGGATGTATGCTAAGTAGCTCAGGGTTGCCTGCAAGGTTTTGGGGGGAAGCTGTTACTACAGCAGCCTATTTGATCAATAGGTGTCCATCTACTGCTATTGGATTGAAAACTCCAGAAGAAATGTGGAGTGGCAGGTCAGGGGGGTATTCTCACTTGAGAGCATTTGGTTGTCTTGCTTATGCCCATATTAGGCAAGATAAGTTAGAACCTAGAGCTATTAAGTGTGTGATGATAGGATATCCTACCGGTGTTAAGGGCTATAAACTGTGGTGTATAGAACCAGGAAAAGGTAAAGCTCTTGTGAGCAGAGATGTTATTTTCAAAGAAAATGTTATGCCTTATAAGGGAGAGTCAACAACTGCTGAACTCGAGGTGGAGCACACTACCAGAAAAGCTAAAGTCAGACACTCAGAAGAGGCTGATGACAGAGATGCTGAGACCATTAAAATCAAGAAAGAAGAATCAGAGTTTCAGAATACTTCTGATGATACTTTGAGTGATTATCATCTAGCAAGGGATAGGGTCAGGAGAAACATCAGACCACCAGCAAGATTTGCTCAAGCTGAGCAAATTTATTATGCTCTGAATGTTGCTGAGCAGATATCTTACCAGGAGCCTAGAAACTACAAGGAGGCAATCACTTGTAAAGACAGTAAACACTGGATAAAGGCAATGGAAGAAGAAATTGAGTCTTTACTGAAGAATAAGACTTGGAAGCTGGTCCCAAAGGTGAAAACTCAAAAGTGTGTTAGTTGTAAATGGATCTACAAGAGAAAGGTAGAGGTTGTTGGGAATTCTGAGACTATAAGGTATAAAGCTATGCTAGTAGCTAGGGGGGTTTACACAACAAGAAGGTATAGATTTTAATGAAATCTACTCACCTGTAGTTAGACATAGTTCTATCAGGATTTTACTAGCATTAGTAAACCAGTTAGGACTAGAACTCCATCAGTTAGATGTTAAAACTGCTTTCCTTAATGGAGAACTAGAAGAAACCATATACATGAACCAGCCTGAAGGATTTGTGATTAAAGGGCAAGAGTCTAAAGTTTGTTTACTTAAGAAGTCTCTTTATGGTCTGAAACAAAGTCCTAGGCAGTGGAACAAGAGGTTTGATGACTTTATGATGAGTATTGGATTCTCTAGATCTCAATATGATAGGTGTGTCTATCTGAAAAATCTAAGGATGGAGGTCTTGTGTGTTTACTCCTTTATGTTGATGATGTGTTAATAGCTAGCAAGTCTTTAGATGATGTTAATGATGTTAAGCAAGCTTTAAGTAGAGAATTTGATATGAAAGATCTAGGTGAGGCCAGGAGAATACTAGGAATGGATATTAGAAGGAATAAGGAGAAGAATGAGTTAATGTTGCTTCAATCTGATTACATTCATAAGGTGCTTAGGAAGTTTAATATGAATGAAGCTAAAACTGTTAGTGTTCCTTTAGCTCAGCATATAAAACTCTCTGAACAGCAGAAACCTAGCTCTAGAGAAGAAGAACTAGAAATGAATAAGGTTCCTTATGCTAATGTTGTAGGGAGTATTATGTACTCTATGATATGTACTAGGCCAGATTTGGCTCATTCAATCAGTGTTACTAGTAGGTTTATGGCCAATCCTGGGAAGGATCATTGGGAAGCCTTAAAAGTGATTCTTAGATACTTAAAAGCTACAGCTGGAGTTGGAATTCTGTTCAAGAAAGTTACTAACAGCAACAGTGAAGTGTTAGTTGGTTTTGTGGATTCAGATTATGCCACAAGTGTTGATACTAGAAAATCTCAAACAGGTTATGTTTTTACAATGTTTGGATCTGCTATTAGTTGGAAGTCCATGTTGCAATCTGTGGTAGCTCTTTCAACTACTGAGGCAGAATACATTGCTGTAACTGAGGCAGTGAAAGAAAGTATGTGACTTAAAGGGATGGTGCAAGAATTTGGTTTTCAGCAGGATTCAGTTACTATCTTTTGTGATAGCCAAAGTGCTATACACTTGGTGAAACATCAAGCTTTTCATGAAAGGTCTAAACATATAAATGTTAGACTGCATTTTGTGAGAGATATTGTTGAGAATGGTATTGTTAAAGTCACTAAAGTAAGCACTGAGGAGAATGCAGCTGATATGTTAACCAAATCTTTGCCAGCAACAAAGTTCAATTACTGTCTTAAGTTGATAAGTGTTTGCTCTCATTAAGAGAGCTTATCTGTTCTACTGATTTTTTCTATGTTTTCTTGTTTTTGGTTATGTTAAGTTGCAGGTGGAGATGATACTATGCAGTCAAGGTGGAGAATGTTATTTGGTGACTACATAGAAGAGGGACTGGAAAGGAAATAGCAATAGTTGGAGGAGTTAGTTGCAAACAAGGCTTTAAACCTAAAATCTGTTTTAACAGATTTTCGGTTAAGAGACTGCAGCAAGCCAACTTCTCATCCTTTTCATCTCAAATCTTGTATACATATTCATCATATAGCAGTGAATAAGTTTAGTTAGTTTTCAGCTGAATAGAGAGATAGGATTTGAGAGTGCAGTAGCTTGAAGTTAGCTTGATAACTGCATTTCCTGTTCTTGTTGCTGAGTGTTGTAACTTGTTCTTGTCTCTTGTTTTCATAGTGGATTTTTTCCTTACTTTGCAGCCGTGGACGTAGATCTGAAAAGATCGAACCACGTAATCCTTGTGTCTCCTTTACTTTCTTGTTTTACAGTTCATTCAATTCTCTCAAACACTACACAAACTAATTGAGTGAGATTGTGAGTTGGTGAGCTGTTGTGTTCATTGCTTTGTTAAAGCAATTGTGATTTCTTTGGTGTTGAATCCGCAACAAGTGAGAATAGTGGAAAATTGAAGTTGTGAACCTTGATTGTTTTGAGCATTGGAGTGAGGAGGAGGATTGGATGAAGATGTTGGCGCAGCTATTGTGTTATCATCAACATCAAACTGAGGCGGCGCTTTGGGGATTTCGATTTTTCCAGAAACTTCTTGTGGATCAAGTTGAGGGCGTTGACCGTTGTTATCATATTTGTATCCTGATTCATCCTCCAACATTTTATCCAAAACATCCATCGCATTTAGGTATCGTTTCTTCTTTTCGTTTATCTTATGTACCCTCCAAAATCCTGCACACAATTCACAAATCTGCCACTATTACATATTACCAAATTCTGATTTTTATCTACTAAATTTTCCACTCGATCATATTTGAGGTTCTATTCTATGTTCCACTTTTAAATTTATATATTTATTGAGATAAATATCACTTTAAAGTTTAAATTATTTTTTGCACTATTAATTACTAACCTAAACTATCGAAAATAATTTTTTTTGAACAAATAATATACAATTGATTCAAAATTGATAGTTCAAGGTTTAAAAAAAATATTTTCGGTAGTTCAGGATATAATTGATAGTGCAAAAATAGTTTATGGTTTAAAGTCATATTTACCCTACTTTCTTCTTCAATTTTCGTTTTGTATACAGTATACTTTAATGTTGTAATTATTAACTTAGATTTATTCCATCAAACTAGGGTATATAATTATCATTTTATTTAATTTTTATTAATTAATAATTCATTATTATGATTGATAAATTTAAAGTTAGGATCTATTGTTTTTTTATATAATAATTAAATACTCTCTTCATCCCTGAAAATTGTGACCTTATAACTATATTGATACGTCCATGAAAATTGTGATATTTTTTATTTCGAAATGACCTCACAAACTTTCTCTCTCACTATTTACAAAAAAAACGTGAAATTCAATCTTCACTCAAACACAATTATCATACTTTTTCCATAAAACTCGTGTCATCTTCATGAGATTACAAATTTTAAAAATGGAGGGAGTATATTTTTTTCATAGTTTATGTTTTCACTTTATGTATAAGATTTATAATAAAAGTCAATAAAGACCATATGATTCAATGGGTAAGGTGCTTGTCTAGTGGAGGAACTTGTATCTATATTTTTATATTTTCATAATTTATTTTTTCACTTTATAATTAGAGTCAACAAAGATTTTACTTTTATCTATATATTTTTTTCACAAAAATTTGTATTTTTTCATAATTTATTTGTTCTCTTCATAAGTAAAACTTATAATAAAAGTCAACAAATATTCTATGACCCAATGGATAAAGCAAGTTTATGGATCCAGAGAGTTTGATCCCTATTAAAGATGCTTTTATTTTTATTTTTATTTTTATTTTTATTTTTATTTTTATTTTTATTTTTTCACAAAAACTTGTGTTCGAATCTAATGGAGACGCTTTTTTTATGGTCTTGATAAAGGACGAGTGACCAAAATACAAATTTCAATTCCTCACAAAATAAAATAAGACTTTTTACTCATAAATTAGATTTTGTTTAAATGTAAATACTACTACTGTTTTTGAAAGCAAATGAGACTATTATTAAAAGTATATAAGACTTTCCATTCATAAATGAGATTTGGCTTAAATGTAAATAAGACTTTTTATAAATCAAATAAGATTTTTCTGTAAAACTTTTCTTATTGTAAACAAGATACTCCCTCCGTCCCACGAATCTTGACACGTTTTCATTTTTGGGCCGTCCCACGAATCATGACACATTTTCAAATAAGGTAACTTCTATATCCTACTTTATCACTTTTATTACATTCTCTCTCCTACTTTATCACTTTTATACTTTATTAATTAATTACACACTTAAAACACTAATATACAATTCCTTAATTCTCGTGCCGAAACCAAACATGCCAAGATTCGTGGGACGAAGGGAGTATATTTTAAGACATTTTATTTCCAAAAATGAATTAGGAAGATGTTTTGTGGACGGATGAAAATGAAAAATTAGAAAGATGTTTCGTGAACTAACGGAGTACATTTCATGAAGTTAAATAAAACTTTTTTTAAGAGTAATTTTTTTTAAGTAGTAATATTTAAAAAAAAGTAAATATTAATTTCTTTTCTAAGTGAGTTATTTTTTTTTTAAATATAGACCCAGCGGTCTGGTCGTGTAAGTCCACCTCACTAAGGAATTAATCCATACTTTAATATTTGCACATACATCCGGACGTGAAAAAAAAAAAAAGATACTTACCAACTCCAAGGATAATAAGGATGACCTTCATTGCAAATTTGAAAAGATCTATGCAAGTATCGTAGTTGACAGGAAATAAATCATGATAGCTTCTGTATCCCTTCTTTCCCTTGGCAATAGCTGAGTCTAGGCACAAAAAAGAAAAGAAGAAAGCAAAGAAAAGAAAAGAAAAGAACAAGATAAAGAGAAAGGAAAAGATAATAATAAGAAGAATTCATCATATAAAGTTGGAAAGTTCAAGACCTCTAAACAATGTAAAATATACAGTAGAGCATTATGCGTATTTGTATAATTTATAAAAGGCGTATGTAATTAATCAATGCATGCATGATTCATTTTCAAAGATTTCTAACGAGATGGTTCATGAACAATTAAGAATTCTTTAATTAATTTAAAACTAAAAACGCAGATCATGAAATATTCAGGCATAATTAAAAACTGAATTTTAATGAAAACATTTAGAAGAATGAATGAATCCATACTTAGAGCTCTTTTTTGTTGGTGATACTGATTTTCTTCATCACTGGGTCGATTATTCTTGAAGATTACAATAATACTATCTGCAGAGATCACGCATGGTAAGTACTCTGTGGTGTGTGTGTGTTGATAAATCTTATTGCAGTTCACCTCGAATAATTAGAAAGATTTTCACACATGTTGTGTAGTTGTCTGGATATTTAAGCTTAGTTTCCAAGGGAGCTGCCGTCGAATCATCTGGGCTTCCGTTGCTGAACTTTTCATCGTTTAACTTTTCAACAAACACACCTTAACCATATATAATTCAATTAATTATTTCACATAAGTATTAAAGTAAATAATTAATTGCAAGAGCGTGACATATATAATATTCTTACAGTAGTAAATGATGGAGTCATAGAATCGAAGATGGGAGCTGCTTTTGAACACATTCGGTTTCTTGGCCAAGACATGGAGGGGAGATTCTCCATCTTCATTTATAGACTTCACCATCTTTGAATACTTGCAAATGATCTCATAAGCTAATTCTGTGCAACATCAAATAAAATACTATATGTAACATAAGCCCGGCACTACAAGCAAATCGCTAATAGATGACAGGCCAAAGCCGTCATCTATTAGAAAATCACTTATCATAAATGAAGGTGTAGTCTATTTAGGGGCGCTGGACATCCTGACAGTCATAAAAAAATAATTAAAAATGGAAGAACTGACCGAAGTTTTCTTCGAAAATAGCTTTGTGCAGGATGGTATTTCCATCTTTCCTGCGGGCGAGAGACTCGTCTTGGGGCTTAAGTTTGTGCAGACGGCGGAAAACAGCGAGGTTGCCGTGAAGAGCGGCCAGGAACAAGGGCGTCTCCCCCTTTTTGTTCCGACTGTGGAGGGGGGGCTGGAGGAGATCCTGTTCCTGGAGGCTGTCGATGATGGGTAGGCATCCAACGGCAGCCGCGAGATGGAGAGGGGTGTCTCCTCTCTGGTTCTCCGTCGCCAGCACGGTGGCTAGCGTGCCACTGCTCTTCATGAGTTGAATCATGTGCGTGAGGTGGGAGGAGGGTGTTTTAGGATGGTAAGTGGAGATTGCGACGTGCAAAGCCGTCTCCAGTGACTTGGTCAGCTTGGTGTGGTGAAGGGTGTTGTTTTCCTTGAGAATTTGTAACACTTGGCTCCATCGGTTCTCCATTGTCGCCTTATACAGATCATCGAACTGCTTGCCGTCCACCGCCTCTACACACTGCCCTCCTCCGTTTTCCGGATTCATCTTTTGCTGTCTTCTTCTTTCTTAATTTCTCTCGTTTTTCAGTTGCACTAAATAAAATACTACACCATATATAAATTAATTTAGGAATGTCATCACGTGTGAAACGTATTTCAACTTTATTATGTAATAATAATAGTAGTAGTATTTCTTTTTATAACAATAGTTAGTAGTATATATATTGTATGGTTCAGATAGATTCCTAGTTGGGTTCCGATGATCCGACTCCGTTGAATTTTTCTCATCCCGGTTAGGGATGGCAACGGGCCGGATCTGGACCGGGTCTGGCTAATACCAGATCCAGATCCGTTTTCATATACTAGATCCAGATCCAGATCCACGGATCTGAAAATTTTGGATCCAGATCCAGATCCGTCAGATCCGCGGGTCCACGGGTCCAGATCCATGGATCTATTATTTTAAATTAAATTAAAAAAATTTCACAAAATCAACAACATCTAATTTCCATCATGAAAAATATAACACAAAATACTTTTATCTAATTACTTTTAGTTTTTATTCTTTTGAATATAATTTATTTATTATTTTTAATTTAGTTAATATTATTAGTAAACTAAATATAAAATATAAAATATAATATATATATATATATATATATATATATAAAATAAAACGGATCCACGGGTCGGATCTGGGCCGGATCCGGATCTAAAATTTCAAGATCCAGATCCAGATCCGTTTACAAAATTGAGATCCAGATCCAGATCCAGATCCGTCGGATCCAAAAATTTGAGATCCAGATCCGTAAAAACGGATCTGGATCCACGGATCTGGACCGGGTCCAAGATCCACTGCCATCCGTAATCCCGGTTGCTTTGGCTCAGTACGGGGGTCGCTACGTACGAGGGCAGGTTTTAGCCTCCTCTCGATTTGCTCGAGCTCTCTTTGGTTTGCTCTGTGTCTTAGTTTGCTTTTGTTCTTGTTTTCCTGACTCTGGTTGGGCTTGCTTTTGTTGCTTAATTGGCTTTTGTTTTGTTGTAATATAGATGAGTATTCTTTTTTCTTCTTCGTCTTTTTTGGTTTTTATCCGAATGGTTTTTATGAGGTTTGCCCCTAAGTTAGTATTTATTATGCTATCTTTGAGTTTTTAGGTTTTCCTTTTTCTTATTTTCTTCAATAAATTTTAGGGTAAAGGTCACTTTCTGTCCCATCATTTTAGTGAATTCTCAAAAATGTCCCAACCTAACGATAATACCAAAACGATACCCAACCTATCACAAAAATATCATCCGTGTCCTATTAAAATTTTCCGACAATCGAAAAATGACGTGGATAGCCGGAGTTACGACGTGGCATGCCTATGTGGAATTATATTTCTAGCTTAAAAAACCATTTTATATTTCTGTCATCTCTGCTCAACATGGCATATCCACCGCATTCGTCGCCAACTGTCTTCATCCCACCCGTGCCACCTTCTCCCAATCAACCCCCACCGGCGATTTCCCACTCAAAATTGACCACGAGTTCACCACAATCTGCATTTGAATATATAGGCACAGATTTATGCTTTCTTCCATTTGAATCCATCTGAAAATAGGTCAAGAATGGAGAGCTACCGTCGTATTCATAGGCGAAGGCTTCTCCAGTGACTCCATCGACTTTTGGGTGCACTGTCATCCTCGAGAATGGCATGGAAGCTCCGAAATCAGGGCGGCCGAGGGTTATTATATTACCTCGAAGAAATGGTTGGGGCCCTTTGTGATGAATTGAAGGTTTGGGTTGTCGCGGATGTAGGCTCCGCCGTTGAGGCAACTGGGAAGGGAGATCTCGATTCTCAATTTTACAGTGTCAACGACCCCACCTCATCGCCGCCTTCCTACGGCGCTGGCCTTCAATCAGTAAAATTTGAGTATTAGACGACGAGATCCTGATTTTTGAAGTTGAATCTCTCCCGATTTTTGATAGGTCTCGTTTCAATTACCCTGCAAAATTGGACGCATGTTGCTAGAATCAAATCAAACAAATTCCATTATCGCCGCTGTCTTTCTCCTTGCCGACGAATCGCCTTTGAGCTATGTAGGTTCTGAGTAAATCGAAGCTCGAGAAGCTGAAGCTCTCGATTCAGTCCTCAAATCTAGGTTGGAAGATTCGAGAGGACGAAGACGAGAGAGAAAATGAGAAAGGTAGCGAGGGCGGTGGCGTGGCACTGACCGTTGAGGGCGGAGGAGACGGGGTGTGCGAGCCTACGCAATGCTGTTGTGCTACCTGTTTGCCGCTTGCAGGTTGCACTGCTTGGACGGAGAGGTTCGAGGCGGCGAGGCCGTGGCCACAGCAGACCGGAGGAGGTGGAGGCGGTGGTGACGGCGATCGGCGGACAACACACAGAGAGAGCGAGGGGTAGATAATGAGAAGAAAGGCATAAATTGTGTTTTAATTTTTTTTTTCTTTTTTCTTTTACTAATTTTAAATGGTGGCATTTTAAATTATGTATATTTTAGTTCTTTCATTTTTTCTTTTCGGTCCACATAGGCATGCCACGTCGTAACTCCGGCTATCCACGTCATTTTCCGATTGTCGGAAAATTTTAATAGGACACGGATGATATTTTTGTGATAGGTTGGGTATCGTTTTGGTATTATCGTTAGGTTGGGACATTTTTGAGAATTCGCTAAAACGATGGGACAAAAAGTGACATTTACCCTAAATTTTAATTCTGCAATATTCGTGGATTTTACTATATTTATCTATTCGTGAATTTCATCATATTGACGAATACGACTATTCGTATGCTATATTAATTTATTTGTTATTTTCATTGTCACAAATATAGTCATTTTCACTTAATCCTTTAGATATATATATATATATATATATATATATATATATATATATATATATAGGGTAGGGTTAATATAAAAACCCCTCTTAAGATGAAAACTAGGAACCAATTTAAAACCATTGATTTAAATAAAATAGAGGGCTGGGATTAAACTACAGATGCACAATTTCGATTGCATAGATGCACAGTTTCAATTGCATAGATACACAATTTCGATTTGCTTGAGTATTTTGTATTGTTGGTTTCAATTGCATAAATTGCATATTTTTTAATTGCACGGTAAAATATAATAAATGCACAGTTTCTTTTGTTGACTAAATCCTAACCATTATATCTAATATTTAAAAGGTCAAGATTAGGTTCATAGTTCTCATTTTAACAGAGGTTTTTATTAGAACCTCTTCATATATATATATATATATAGTTTGTAATACGTGTTCAAATCTATTTACATGCAATTATAAGTTTATTAATAAAGTTTTAGTCACAGTCACAGCACAGCCACAGCCTAATGAAAAGCGAAGTTATTCTAAACATATGTAGCGTAAGAGAAGTTAATCAAACATAGAGTATTGACGTTCAAAGTTAGATTCTCTGATCACATTATCAAAAAAAGTTAGATTCTCACATAGATTTCTGCCCCAGCAAGTAACTCTTTGTACTTACATTACTTTTCCCAAATTGTGAATTTTACTCAAAGTTATTGATTCGGTCTTTTCATCAAAAAGAAAGAAAGAAAAATAAAAAATAAGACGCATGCTGTGTATATATATATATATATATATATATATATATATATATATGATTAGATTACACTGAAATTATTATTTTTCGTGAGATGTGAGACTAAATGACTAATGAACAGTATATAGTAATATGACTAAGACAATATATAGAACTATCAAAATTAGTCCGGCCCGATGGACCGGCCCAACCCGCTCAGATTTAAGGCTGGTTGAGCTCGATAAAATAGAGGCCCAAAAAAAATCGGACCTAAAAAGCCCGCCTAGATGGCCCGCTGGGTCGATTGGGCTTCGAGGCTAAAAAGCCTAAGGTGCCCGCTCGATTTTTTAATTATTAATTTATAATATTTATATTTTAAAATTTAAAATAAAAAAGAATTAAAAATAGATTTATGTTCAGATTTCACCCTTATGTTAGCTCATTAATTGATAAATTTTAGCTTCTGAATTAAATATAAAAAGTATTATATCTTGAATTAAATATAAAAAATATTATATCTTGAATTAAATATTTGTTATAAATTAATTAAAAGAGTTAATTGCCCATAAAATACTGAACTTTCATCAATTTCTGGTTTTGCATACAAACTTTAAATTGTGATATGATAATTATTAAACTTTTGATTTTATCTGATTTTGCTACTAATCCAAATTCTGGGGCTGACATGGCGTACCAATACTTAAAATGGTGTATTTGTTCTTGTGTGGCAATTAGTTACCCACAAAACACTAAACTGTCATCAATTTATGATTTTGGATACAAATCTTATTAAATTATTCTAGTTAGTCAATTATCATTAGTCGAATAATTTTTCACAAATTAATAGCTAATATCACATTTTCAAATTTCATTCATTCCAAAAGATGCATTATTTGCATATATACCAATTCTTTTCATCAGGCACAATGGTAAGCTTCAACAATTGAAAATATTGGAAATAAACTAGCTCATAATGTAGAATTCCTTGTTGGAAAATCTACTTTCAAGATTATTAGATTACAGTTAAATAAGTGAGATCATCAAAGGAGGCAAAACATAATACTCCCTCCGTCCACGAAATGAGTACCCATATTTCCTTTTTAGTCCGTCCACCAAATGAGTACTCATTTCCTTTTTTGGTAAGTGTACCCCACACATCCCACTCACAATAAAAGTGGGTCCCTTATTCCACTTACACACACTTAATCAATTTCTTAAAACCCGTGTCACCCCCAAATGGGTACTCATTTCGTGGACGGAGGGAGTATGAAATTTTCTAATAGACCAACTAATTAATAATGGAAACAACTGCTAAAGTTGTGACTAATGTGATTAATAATGGAAGCAGGGACGGAGCTAGGGGTGGGGCAGGGGGTCACTGGGCCCCTCTGGGATTTTAAAAAATACTAGGATATTTTTGTAATTTTATATTAAAAATAAAAAATATACTCCCTCCGTCCATGAAAGAACTTCCTAGGAAGGAGTGGCACATGTTTTAAGAAAAAATATTGTTGAGTGTATTAAGAGTGGATAAAAAGTAGTTGAGTGTATTGGGAGTGATGAAAATGTGTTATAATTAATATTGGAAGTTGTGAAAAGTGAAAAGTAAGAGGATTATAAATGGTGGGGTATAGTCCAAAAATGAGTAGGAAGTTCTTTTGTGGACGTCCCAAAAAGGAAAGATATGAAATTCTTTCGTGGACGGAGGGAGTATAATTTTATCTACATCATTATCTTATTG
>NC_080393.1:21044334-21075316 GCF_028751815.1 Salvia miltiorrhiza | reverse complement strand
CAAATGCAAATTACTATAAAGGAGGTATTTCTATTATCCCATTTAACAAGGAAATTAAGCATAACGTGCTATAAATACATTAAATATAATTTGACTGATTAATTAGTTAGCCAAATAAATAGTTCTATTTTTATTGATAAATATAATATTTTTATCAATTTTAATTTCAGTTAGTTTGCACCAAAATTTGATGGCCAAAAAATAGTTTTATTTTTATAGTGAATTTTAATTTGATCAATTATTAATTTTATACTTCATCCGTCCGCGATATATCGTTTCCACATTGTGGACGGCGCGGGTTTTAAGAAAAGTGGTGGATAGTGGTAGATATGTAGTGAGTAAAGTTTGGGTCCCATTATTGTTGTGAGTGAAAGTTTGTGGACCGTACTTCTATAAATGAAAGTGGAAACGATATCACGGATGGACTGAAATGGCAAATGTAGAAATGATATCGCAGACGGAGGGAGTATTTATTTTTAATTTATACTAATAGAAAAAGAGCCTAAGGAAATTTAAGGCACAACTTGTGAATTGCCTATTTTACCCCTGTTATATATTTATTATTATATTTATAAAATATAAATCTATTTTGATATACATTTATTTGTCACCCAAATTTTGTAACAACCCGCACTTTTTATTATTTAAATCCAGTATTGTGTGTTTATTAATCTATCTTTTAGTAAATGAAGCACTTTATGAATTCAACTATGATTCTGAATTACGTATTTTGGAGACAGAATCACTACACTAGCAGTATGCATTTATTTATCTTCGCGTGTTTAAGACCGCGATGTGAATCATTGAGTCGATGAATAATTATTATTCAAAGTTATAACCAACTTAGCAAAGTTGTGTTATTTATTAATCAAGATGGAGTTTATTTATATTTATTTCATATTGATACTTAAGTCGTGGTTTACTTCCGACTTTGAAGCTAGTTAAATCTACGGATTTAATTTAAGTATTAGAACGATGAATGAATTAAATCTAGGGATTTAATTTAGCAATCTATCGTTATATCAATGCAAGTTAGATATCGAAAAGCATATTATTTAGAACGACCAGTTTCAACTGCGAATTAATGATATTAGCAAAACACGAAACCAGTATTACAAATGCCAGAGCAGAGCTGAACATGCCAGAGCAGAGTGAACATGCCAGAGCAGAGCTGAAAATGCCAGAGTAGAGCTGAAAATGGCAGAGCAGAGCTAAAAATGCCAGAGCAGAGGTGAACATGCCAGAGCAGAGTGAACATGCCAGAGCAGAGCTGAAAATGCCAGAGCAGAGTAAACATGGCAGAGCAGAGCTGAAAATGCCAGAGCAGAGCTGAACATGCCAGAGCAGAGCAGAAAATGCCAGAGCAGAGTGAACATGCCAGAGCACAGCTGAACATGGCAGAGCAGAGTAAACATGCCAGAGCAGAGCTGAACATGCCAGAGCAGAGCTGAACACGGCAGAGCAGACCATACCAGAGTAGAGCAGAGAGCGAAGGAGCAAAGCAGAGCAGAGAGCGAAGGAGCAGAGCAGAGTAAAGCAGAGCAGATCGCGAGAGAGAGAAAAGAACATAGGGTGAATGAATCGAATAATTATTTCTCTTCCCTTTGCCTACACAAAGGGGGATTTATTTTAATTGGCAGTTTAGAAGACCCTAATGAGAGCGAATCATTATAGTTAATTACTTGACCTTCTGGAACGAAACCTATGGTTTAAATCTGATAGCCGGACTAATAATAGAAGTTTCCCTAGTTATTTTCTAAGCATGATTTATTAGAGGGAATATGGGTCATGCATGATTTCTTCAGGCATCCCTTTACTTGGAGACTTTTCTCGAATTAAAACCTTACGTTATTCTTTTCCGAATCAAGGTCGAACGCAAGAGTTAAAGCTTAGCCACGAGCCTTTACTACCAGGTGGGCTTTCTTACGTATAAACTAAAACTATATATTAGAATTGCTAAGACTTTATGCTTATGAATTTGAATGATATTGTCAATGCCTAAATGCTTTATGTTTTATTATTAATTGCCTATCTGATGTTAATCGAATTCGGATTCTGGATGGGACCGCAAATCCCTTCGGAATTAGTGTACACCTTTGTGATCGTGAGTCATCTAGCGGGTTGGCCGATCATAGTGTCCGTAGAGGGCGGCCTCCCTCTCGGCACGAGTTACTGATATGGTGATTAATGATATAAAATGCTTGCGTGGGTTATTGATGAAAGAAAGGATATTATTTTTGGTAAATACGAGTCTTTAAAGAAAACCCTCGTATCTTACTACTGGTGAAAGGCTTGACAATAAAATATTATGCATGTATGTAAATTTCGGCAAGTGTCCACTAAGTACTCCCGTACTTAGCCCTGTATGTATTTATAAATGTGTAGGTTGAGCCGTGATCGGGGATGTAGTGTGCAAGCGGAGCTTTTGTTGATCTAGGATGAGAACCTCAGAGTAGAGTATATGTCTTCATACATATACTCAAAAATGTTGTTTTTCCGCTGCGAACACTGGTTATGCTTAAAGATATTATGTCATTTTGTCAAACCATTATGTATTATTAACAATGTATTCAAACTCGTTGAGTACCCCTTTTGGATAATATTATGTACGGTCTCCTTGTGGCCTTCTTTGATATCTAGTTAAGTTCAATAGTTTCCCTTATACAAAGTCGAGTCATCAAGAAGCTAAACATGCCCCTTTTCTAATGCCGCTCCTAAATCCCCTCCCCTAGTCATGATTTCCCGGATTTGCTATCCTTAGCAAATTGCGGTCATGACAAATTTACAAAGAATACTTTATATCTATAACTATTGATAAGGCTTATAAATAAATATATCCGTTCAATAAATTATCTAATAAAGGTAATGAATTAATAAAAAAATTTAAATAATAGATTATCAATTAAAATAACATTAATTCCACGTACAACGTACGTTCTTTCTATTAGTAAAAGATAAAAGAATGTAATTTTGAGATAAAAGAAATTAAATAAAAGCGGGACAAGCAAAGTACATGAAAAATATATAATATCATCAATCTCTAACCAATTTTTATGGAATTTAATTAAATGGAAACTTATATAGAAATGGTATTTCTATTTTCTCATTAAAATGGTCCTCATACTCCAATGGTGATTGCCACTCCATGGCATTGCACCCCATGTCATAATACTCACCATAGGAAGGTGTTGGTTGGAAGACTTTTTGGATCATTGGTTGCCTACAATTTCTTTTGGCTTCCAAAACTCGCAACTTAAGTTGCATCAACGCCAATTGTAGTTGGAGTTGCTCAACCAACTCATTCCTTCCATCATCCATTTTTGGTGCCGCTTTTACGGTTGTGGAGCAATTTTCTCTAACAAAAATAAATAAACATATAAATAAACAAACATAAAAACAATATCTAAATTAGATAAAAACAACTTTTCACAATATCAAAAGTAAAAACTCAACCAATCCCCGGCAACGGCGCCAAAAACTTGTTCGCTATTATTTTCACCACGCCGCAAGTATACGGGTAGTTGTAATATATGGAAGCAAGGTCGTATCCCACAAGGATTAGTAGTTCAATCTAGTGATTATCCTAATTCATTTTACTAGACTATTTATGTCACGACCGGACTTAATTAAGGATAATTAAGCCGAGAAACCATGACTAAGGGAGGAAGATTAGAAGCGGGGATAGAAAGAGTAAATATATATAATGAAGGATCGAACTTAATCTTTGACAGCGAAGGGGACATTTATAATATATCTTATGTTTAACCACAAAGATTCAATTAACTAGTAAGTTCGGATGAATCCGACTTAATTCAAAAGACTTATTACTTAAGAATACGCAACGGAATAACATAATCTGATTACATGTATGAAGACATGTATCCAAGAGTTCATTCATTTAACTTTTGACAAAAGCTCCGCTCTTCACTTCATCTTCATCAGCCACTGCTCAACCTGCACATTTAGAAATATATGCAGGGCTGAGTACGAGAGTACTCAGTGGGCACGTATGCCTAAATATACACATCATTGCGTAAAAACTATAAATTGTCATGCCATCATAATCAGTACAGCAAGGGAGTTTTAGCTAAAAGGCCCAAGCTTACTAAGTTCATTTGTGATTCTTAAAGTTCGTCTGCAGACTAAGTTCTCTTGTAATCTATCATATCTGGAACTTTGTGCCGGAGAGGTGGCCACCTCTCACGGACACTTGACCGGCCAACCCGCTAGATGACTCACGGTCACTGGTGTACACTAGTCCTGGCAGGATAGCTATCAACTGCTCAGGACCCGAATTCGATTGCATCATTGGCAAAGCCAAAGCAGATAGATATCATACTAAAATTGAAACATTTATGGCAAGACAATAGTTGAAATATTTTCAGTTCAAATATTTTAAAATGAAATAACTTGTTCAACGTAACATTTAATCTCATTTGATATTTATGAAAGTAAACCCACCTGATTACCAAACTTTGCTATAGCTCAATGACTTCTTGACTGGCTCTTACTCTCGCCTTAACCTTTATTGCGATAACATAAAATAAGATGTAGCTCGAGTAAAAATCCTCAATTATTGAGAATGCGTAAAGTAACTATGCATGACTCATATTCCGTTAATAATAATCCAACTATACTATTAAAGATCGTCTTAATCTAAATCAATCCACTCATCTCAGGGTTTGCTAACCCGCTTACTAATCTCATAACCTCGTTTTAAAATAAATCCAATTAATCTCTTAATAATCTTAAATCGGACTAAATAAAATAATAACAACACTCCATTTACTAATGGGAGCCCAACATAGTGCAATCTCATTAAGAATTTAATAGAAAATATGGGCCCACACTGAAGTCCAAAATAAATAAATATAGCAGTCCATCTACAAAATAATACCCTTAGGCCCAATTGAGGATATAAATTAGCCCATTATTAAATAAAACAATCAGCCCAAGGTCGGCCCATAACACTTAGCCCATTCCAAAATAAAAGGATGGCCCAATTCCCATTCCTATTTTCCTCAACACGGCTGAACATCAGCCTATCTTTCTCTCTAATCACTCTCACTCTGCTCTCTCTCACGCTTAACACGGTACCGCACAGCCATCATCTTCTTGCGGCCTCCGCCGCGAATGACCCCGGCGAGATCATGTCCGGTTGAGGGCGCCGCCCCTTTCATCCGATTCACCTTCCTCAGTCTCGACGAAGCAACCCAATCGAGCCCTAGGTTCTCTCGGCTTCGACGACATCGCCGCCGCAGCTGCCTGGGCTCGCTCACTGCGCCTTCGCGCCTGGAGTCAGCGTCTCCTTCCTCGATCCTCCGGTGGGCGGTTAATTAGGGCAGGGCGGCGTCCGTTGCTCCCCCCCTTTTCACTCGCGTACAAGAACGAGGAAAAAGCCAAACCCTCAGTCCTCTTAGCTCAGGCGAGAGAGTCACCGCCGTCTGCCCTCTGGTTCAACGGAACAGACAAGTCGCCCCCTTCTCGATTTATTGAATCAGGTACATTAAAATACCCCCCATTCCCCTTAAAATTCTAAGTTCGGTGTGAAAGTAAATCTCTTGGAAACTAGTATTCTATGATTCTCATAAATGATATTGCTGTATTGGGTGTTTGTGTTCAAGAGTCAATCTGCTAAACTGAACTTAAGGTACTTGTCTCACATAAAAATTCTAGTGTTATGCCATTCACTTCATGCTTTACTCTAAATATTTGAATCTGAAGATATGCTTATTGGTGTGAATCATGTAGCATGAAGAGTACTGAGATAGTATATACCTTGCATGAGTTTGTGTTGGTGGCTGCTGTTATTATTGAATTCAATGGGGAAGGAACTGAAATTTGCAAAAGTTGTTTCCTCAACAAATGCAGAAAGAACCAAGTATGAAATGAAGAAAACTTAGGCCAAGACTCACCTCTCGATACTTGGCAGTTGGCAGCAGGAATTAACTTCTCTTCATCTCCCTTTCTGGTGGTTGGTGTATGAGAGAAGGAATGAAGTGTTAGGCTGGTGCTTTAATAAGTGAGTTGTTGGCTGTAAAGTCAAAGGATTGGAGATGGTGGTTGGCTGAGTTGAAGGGAGGAGCCGATTGGTCTTCTCTCATTTTTCTTCTTTTTACACTCACGCGTTATCTCCCGCATGCTTGTAGGTTTCTCTCATTTTTCTTCTTTTTATTCTCACACGTTATCTCCCGCATGCTTGTAGGTATGTAGCTGTAGTGTTTTGTGATAGTGATAGGTTTTGATTGTAAGTAGGGAATAGTGGTGATGTAAATAATTCCCTACAGTCATTGTGTCAAGTTGAGTACTGTACTTTAATATGTTTTAAGGTGAATTCTAAACATGTAATTACTACGTCCACAAAAAATAGTTATTTATTATTATCGGATTTTCACAAAATTAGTTCTTTTCTATTTTTGGACAATATTCATCATAGTAATACAATTACTTATTATTATTAATTAAGTACTACTTTTGAAATGAGACTTTTTCTTCACTCACAAATCACTCAATCATTTTTATTAAAATTTCTACCATTCTTTTTTAAAATTATTTTTTGTGGATGAAAGGAGTATTTATACTATTAATAGTACCAATTCAATTTTTTAATCAATTGAAATTCTTCGATCTGCATAGCTGCCATATTTTTTATGAGCCATAGCACACCATTTTAGAGTAATATTTTCTCTGTTTTGGGCATAAAAATTAAGAAGGTGTAAATTGGTTAAAAGTAGTTTGACCTACACCTTTTGAAAGGTTAATTATTACTCTCTTCGTCTAAGAAAAATATGACACTTTTGCTATTTTGGGTGTCCACCAAAAGTATGATACTTTCCTTTTTTGAACATGGACTCGCATCTTTTCCTTATCTTTTGTCCTTACAAATACTCGTTATTTACAAAACAAAAGCTCATCACTTCATCACATCGTCACGCTCAACAAGAAAGAAAGAGGTAATGATTTTTTTTATCAAACGTTGAAAAGTTCACGTTTCATGCGAATGTATAGATGCTTATATTTAAGTTTTATGTCTTATTGATTGATTAAATATCTCAATAAACTTAGAAATATTAAGAATGCATGATCACTGTTACGAAAGAACAGTAGAAGGTAGAAATTCAGTTATCTTTCACTATAGCCATAGTGAAGAGCTAAGCAAGAGGAAGAACATCAAATGTCACTTCAAGAGACACGAGAATTCAATGAGAAAAATGCAATGAGACGAAAAGAAGAGTGTCACACATGAGTCTGTGATACGGGCATAGTTCCTTATTCAGACTATTCGCCCGTGATAAAATACCGAACCAACTATTGCTTGACCCGACAAGAACTTACTTGAGACATTGCTCATAGTGATGAGTAGCTAGCAGTTGCGTAATGAGCTAAGCCTCATTTCAAACCCCTCGATTATCACCAGTTATGGCGTGAAGAGAACCTTCATGATTTATGATTGAACTTCAGAATTAGACTCACATAGAGTCATAAAGCTTTGTGTAAAGATGTTATAGTGTTGCAATTAGAACTGTCACCTTGCAATTTCAGATATTCGGCTCTGATACCATTCTGTCACGACCGGACTTAATTAAGGATAATTAAGCCGAGAAACCATGACTAAGGGAGGAAGATTAGAAGCGGGGATAGAAAGAGTAAATATATATAATGAAGGATCGAACTTAATCTTTGACAGCGAAGGGGACATTTATAATATATCTTATGTTTAACCACAAAGATTCAATTAACTAGTAAGTTCGGATGAATCCGACTTAATTCAAAAGACTTATTACTTAAGAATACGCAACGGAATAACATAATCTGATTACATGTATGAAGACATGTATCCAAGAGTTCATTCATTTAACTTTTGACAAAAGCTCCGCTCTTCACTTCATCTTCATCAGCCACTGCTCAACCTGCACATTTAGAAATATATGCAGGGCTGAGTACGAGAGTACTCAGTGGGCACGTATGCCTAAATATACACATCATTGCGTAAAAACTATAAATTGTCATGCCATCATAATCAGTACAGCAAGGGAGTTTTAGTTAAAAGGCCCAAGCTTACTAAGTTCATTTGTGATTCTTAAAGTTCGTCTGCAGACTAAGTTCTCTTGTAATCTATCATATCTGGAACTTTGTGCCGGAGAGGTGGCCACCTCTCACGGACCCTTGACCGGCCAACCCGCTAGATGACTCACGGTCACTGGTGTACACTAGTCCTGGCAGGATAGCTATCAACTGCTCAGGACCCGAATTCGATTGCATCATTGGCAAAGCCAAAGCAGATAGATATCATACTAAAATTGAAACATTTATGGCAAGACAATAGTTGAAATATTTTCAGTTCAAATATTTTAAAATGAAATAACTTGTTCAACGTAACATTTAATCTCATTTGATATTTATGAAAGTAAACCCACCTGATTACCAAACTTTGTTATAGCTCAATGACTTCTTGACTGGCTCTTACTCTCGCCTTAACCTTTATTGCGATAACATAAAATAAGATGTAGCTCGAGTAAAAATCCTCAATTATTGAGAATGCGTAAAGTAACTATGCATGACTCATATTCCGTTAATAATAATCCAACTATACTATTAAAGATCGTCTTAATCTAAATCAATCCACTCATCTCAGGGTTTGCTAACCCGCTTACTAATCTCATAACCTCGTTTTAAAATAAATCCAATTAATCTCTTAATAATCTTAAATCGGACTAAATAAAATAATAACAACACTCCATTTACTAATGGGAGCCCAACATAGTGCAATCTCATTAAGAATTTAATAGAAAATATGGGCCCACACTGAAGTCCAAAATAAATAAATATAGCAGTCCATCTACAAAATAATACCCTTAGGCCCAATTGAGGATATAAATTAGCCCATTATTAAATAAAACAATCAGCCCAAGGTCGGCCCATAACACTTAGCCCATTCCAAAATAAAAGGATGGCCCAATTCCCATTCCTATTTTCCTCAACACGGCTGAACATCAGCCTATCTTTCTCTCTAATCACTCTCACTCTGCTCTCTCTCACGCTTAACACGGTACTGCACAGCCATCATCTTCTTGCGGCCTCCGCCGCGAATGACCCCGGCGAGATCATGTCCGGTTGAGGGCGCCGCCCCTTTCATCCGATTCACCTTCCTCAGTCTCGACAAAGCAACCCAATCGAGCCCTAGGTTCTCTCGGCTTCGACGACATCGCCGCCACAGCTGCCTGGGCTCGCTCACTGAGCCTTCGCGCCTGGAGTCAGCGTCTCCTTCCTCGATCCTCCGGTGGGCGGTTAATTAGGGCAGGGCGGCGTCCGTTGCTCCCCCCCTTTTCACTCGCGTACAAGAACGAGGAAAAAGCCAAACCCTCAGTCCTCTTAGCTCAGGCGAGAGAGTCACCGCCGTCTGCCCTCTGGTTCAACGGAACAGACAAGTCGCCCCCTTCTCGATTTATTGAATCAGGTACAGTAAAATACCCCCCATTCCCCTTAAAATTCTAAGTTCGGTGTGAAAGTAAATCTCTTGGAAACTAGTATTCTATGATTCTCATAAATGATATTGCTGTATTGGGTGTTTGTGTTCAAGAGTCAATCTGCTAAACTGAACTTAAGGTACTTGTCTCACATAAAAATTCTAGTGTTATGCCATTCACTTCATGCTTTACTCTAAATATTTGAATCTGAAGATATGCTTATTGGTGTGAATCATGTAGCATGAAGAGTACTGAGATAGTATATACCTTGCATGAGTTTGTGTTGGTGGCTGCTGTTATTATTGAATTCAATGGGGAAGGAACTGAAACTTGCAAAAGTTGTTTCCTCAACAAATGCAGAAAGAACCAAGTATGAAATGAAGAAAACTTAGGCCAAGACTCACCTCTCGATACTTGGCAGTTGGCAGCAGGAATTAACTTCTCTTCATCTCCCTTTCTGGTGGTTGGTGTATGAGAGAAGGAATGAAGTGTTAGGCTGGTGCTTTAATAAGTGAGTTGTTGGCTGTAAAGTCAAAGGATTGGAGATGGTGGTTGGCTGAGTTGAAGGGAGGAGCCGATTGGTCTTCTCTCATTTTTCTTCTTTTTACACTCACGCGTTATCTCCCGCATGCTTGTAGGTTTCTCTCATTTTTCTTCTTTTTATTCTCACACGTTATCTCCCGCATGCTTGTAGGTATGTAGCTGTAGTGTTTTGTGATAGTGATAGGTTTTGATTGTAAGTAGGGAATAGTGGTGATGTAAATAATTCCCTACAGTCATTGTGTAAAGTTGTATCTGAAAATCTAATTTCTTTGTATCATCGCATATCTATAAAATTGGTTCTAGGTTTTGCTGAATAACTATGCTTCGATGTAACATCTTTACGAATTAAATAACTAATTTAACTCGTTCTCATTAGTCGGAACTAAATCACGACTTTCAAGTAACTAATAGAAATAAAATCTCTATCGCATATAAAATAACAACTTTAACTTGACTTTGCTAAGTCAATTATAAATCTGAAAATATAAATTATTGACTGGCTCAATAATTTATATTGCGGTTTTTCTCACTCGAGTTAACAAGCACAACTAAAATAATAATAGGCATAGTATACATACAATTTAGAATCATAGCTGAATTTTAAACATAAATAATTACTGGATTTTTTTTTTTATTATTATTAATAAGTGAAGGATGCAACAATAATTATCACATTACTGGTCTTAATCATAAATAAAAGAGCGGGCTACTACAATTTAGACTAAACAATTGAGTGGTTGGTTTGATTACCTAACTAAATACTTAACAAGTGCAAGGATGAATAAAAACAAGTAAGCAAAGTGGATTAATAAGATGATGAAGGTGATTTAGGGACTAGGCATCAATGGATAAGTAATGGATTTCAATTAGCTCAACATTAATCTTAACATTCCTAATTATCTAGAGTGATCTCCCAACTAGTTCTAGCCCCCTCCTGGACGACCAAAACGGTAGATTACGGGTCATAGTTGCCGTCCCCGGTCAACTTCTAACCTATAACTCCCAAAAGCACACAAAGATCGACAAACTCTCACCCAACTCTCAACCTCTCGGTTTATTGAGTTAATATGTTTCAAGCACCTAATCTATTATGATTATCCTCTCCCGATTCAAAACATAAATTGGAAATGCATAGAGAGTGGCCAACAATCCATACAAGATATAAATCTAGGGCTTGAAAAGATAATAGCAATAGAAATAACTAAGAAATATATTGAGCATAATATTCAATCCAACACAGCACCCATCTAGCCTAATCCCTAAACCAATGGGAAATTAGCTTAACATGTTCAAACACAATAAATCAAAGTTGAAGGTGTACATAATGAAAGAGAGAGTAAGAAATGACAAATCCTATTTATGAGCTTCTTCTTCCTTCTCTTCTCTTCAATGGTCTTCAATGGTAGATGGGTGTGTTAAAGGAGGCTAGGGTTTAGTGTGTGGAGTGTTGGGGAAGATGAGTGATGGAGAAGAAGCACGCTATTATTTTCACCACGCCGCAAGTATACGGGTAGTTGTAATATATGGAAGCAAGGTCTTATCCCACAAGGATTAGTAGTTCAATCTAGTGATTATCCTAATTCATTTTACTAGACTATTTAGACTAAACAATTGAGTGGTTGGTTTGATTATCTAACTAAATACTTAACAAGTGCAAGGATGAATAAAAACAAGTAAGCAAAGTGGATTAATAAGATGATGAAGGTGATTTAGGGACTAGGCATCAATGGATAAGTAATGGATTTCAATTAGCTCAACATTAATCTTAACATTCCTAATTATCTAGAGTGATCTCCCAACTAGTTCTAGCCCCCTCCCGGACGACTAAAACGGTAGATTACGGGTCATAGTTGCCGTCCCCGGTCAACTTCTAACCTATAACTCCCAAAAGCACACAAAGATCGACAAACTCTCACCCAACTCTCAACCTCTCGGTTTATTGAGTTAATATGTTTCAAGCACCTAATCTATTATGATTATCCTCTCCCGATTCAAAACATAAATTGGAAATGCATAGAGAGTGGCCAACAATCCATACAAGATATAAATCTAGGGCTTGAAAAGATAATAGCAATAGAAATAACTAAGAAATATATGGAGCATAATATTCAATCCAACACAGCACCCATCTAGCCTAACCCCTAAACCAATGGGAAATTAGCTTAACATGTTCAAACACAATAAATCAAAGTTGAAGGTGTACATAATGAAAGAGAGAGTAAGAAATGACAAATCCTATTTATGAGCTTCTTCTTCCTTCTCTTCTCTTCAATGGTCTTCAATGGTAGATGGGTGTGTTAAAGGAGGCTAGGGTTTAGTGTGTGGAGTGTTGGGGAAGATGAGTGATGGAGAAGAAGAATAATGAGAGAAAAAGGGGAAAAATGGGGTTTAAGGGCTGAAAAACGCGACTCCGCTCTTTTCCCGCGGTCATGGCCCACGCCCGTGGTGCTCAAACGTGGGCAAAACTCAGGGAACCCGCGGTCCCGCCCCGCGGCCGCGGGTGGTGACCGCGGTACACCCCTGGAATTGAGCACCTAGCCCGCGGTCCCACCCCGCGGCCGCGGGTGGTGACCGCGGGCGATACCTTCCCCACGGACGCGTGACCGCGGCCGCGGCCTCTGTGCGCGGCTGACTTTGTCGGCCCCGTTCTCCCTCATCCGAGCTCCGATTCGGGCGCCGTTCACGCTCATGGATTCCTCTCGAGACGTACTTCGATCCTATGCTCTCACAATTCTCCAATCAACTCTTGATTTGCCCTGAAAATACTCAAAAACTATACCAATCAATCAAAACTTCATAAATACTCAAAATTGGGATACAAACACATATATGCAATCAATTCATGGGGAAAAATGACAACAATTCGTGTGATATTGAGGTATGAAATCCATGTTTGTCAACCCTCCAAACTTAAAGCGTTGTTTGTCCCCAAACGACAAAAAGAAAGAAATAAAAGTAAACAAACATGTAAGCATGAATTGATGTTATTTCAAAGGGGCTTCAAATTTCAAGATTATTTCACAAATGTACCACAAGTAGACATGCATTTCAAGATATCACAAGTGATGAAGGGTTTAATATTATAGCATTCAAGCTTGAATCCTCACAAGGTGGATGTTTCAATGGTGCACTCAACTCTCAAGTGTTTAGAATGGACGTGTTTGCACTCAACTTGAAACAATGCATGCAATCTACCATAAGCTTGCCATTTATCCTAACTCTTTATACTTCAATGTGTTATAAATAAAGATCAAAAAGGGCTTTCCTTGGGTTGTAATGAGGGTTCTTTGGTAAGGTGAGTAGTTTTTAGGCAAAGTGACTCATCCCACGATCAAATAATCATAATGAACAAATCGACTTCACTATTTCTCTTATCAAACATAAACCACAATCCCTGCATTTCATCCTTAGTGATATCTATCATGGCCATGATTCAAAAGGCAAATCACTCCCCTTTATGCTCTTTTATTCACATTCATTTTCATTTCTTTTTCTTTTTGAGCTCATAGGGGACTAGTGATTTTCACTTAATCAAAGCTTGATAAGCACTTTCAATCATTTCCCAAACTTTTCTTCATCAAAGCAACCACCAACACTCTAGGTTCTACCCCTTTATTATTGGTTATTCAAAGAAAGGCTACAAGGCACAAAAGGGGTAAACTAGGATCATATGAGAATTTGGACACAATTTGAGTTAAGTGGCTAACAAAGATGGCCTTAAATCACTTCAATATTAACAACACATCTACTTTTATTTTCAAGAGAGGACTCATGGCAAGTTCTAGAGATCAACACACATGCTCAAATGATTTACACTCAAGAACAAAATGAGATTGTAAATGTATGACAATCAAAGGCTCAATTCTCACAAGCTCATTTCTTTTTCAAGTTCTTGGAGGTACAACATTTAGCTCATCATCACAAGTTCAAACTCTTCATGCAAAATCAACAAGTGATACATAACAATTTCTTTTCAAAAACACAATCATATCATAAGCCCAATAACAAACAAATCATCCTCACAAAATTTGTTACAATTATCCCAACAAAAATCAAAACATCAAAAAGTCTTTCAATTATTCAAAACATAACAAAAACAAAACATGCAAAAACACAAGATAAACGAGACAACTAATCCATCTTCCCCCTCCCCCCAAACTTATTTCACACAAAGTGGAAATAAGGTTGGAGGAAAAGAGAAGGATAAGTTGGCTCGGACTCACAATGGTACAGGCACGACTACGGTGGCGGGAAGGGGCCATGGAAGGCATGGAAGTGGCGCATGTGCTCTTCATAGCGGCGCCGCTCATCCTCTTGGTATTGCAAAAAGGCTTCATATTGCCTTCTTTGCTCTTCTTGGATTGCATCAAAGCGGGCCATGTTTGCGGCTTGGAAGGAGTCAAAGCGGCCCATCATCCTATCCTCAAATCTGGCACCCCCTCCGGGATACGCCGGGGGTGGTTGAGGTATCTCACCACCTTGTTCATATGCTTGCTCTTCCTCCTCGTCCTCGGGGGCGTGTTGTTGCTCATGTGCGCCTTGGAGGTGAGCAATGGTGGCGGCAAAGTGGGCGGGCTGACGCATGCCTAGGTTAGCGGCCTCCCCGGGGCCTATGATGGTGGTAAGGGCCGGATTGGGCAATGGAAGGTACACATTGCCGTTGTCCCCTTTGAGGATCCACAAAAGCCGTCTCCCGGAGGCGAGAAAGTGTTGTTGCACTAGGCAACGTCGGTCGAGGAGGATGTCACGGGAGATGGGGTCTTCTTGAATAGCCACCCCAAGATGTGTCGCTATAGGGATGATCATGCCTCCAATGCATATTTTGCCCCCTCTTGTGTGAGCTTGAGATTCGAATTGGTCGGCCAAAAGACACCCAAGAGATAAGGAGATGTTGGTGAGGGCGCCTTGAATGAGTAAGAGCTCATTCGACCGACAAAAGCCCACATTCTCCCGACCTAGGAAAGTGAACCCGAAGGCCCGTTGGGTAAGGCGGATAACCGGGTTGCGCAATGACGCCGCCTTTGATCGCCGGGAGTCATAGCCTGCAATCTCCTCCACGCCTCGAAAGTGACATCGTTCCCACATACGGGTGGGATTGAACTCTAACCCACCGGCGTATGCTCCTCCTTGGGGGCAACCCAAAATCTCGTCCAACTCATCAATAGTTAGCTCTCGGGGCTCATTCCCGAGTTGGAAAGAGATTCTTGATGGAGCTCCGTTGGACTTGATGAGCTTGAATGTGGAGAGGAACTCAAGAGTGAGCCCTCGGTATGCTAACCATCCCCCGGTGATTACTCGCCGCCATCTGCCTCTATCCGCCAAAGACCAAATGTCTTCGGCTATTCCCATGGCCTCTATAGTTTCCGAGCAAATATACCGGCATTGCCGGTGAGGAATGGCACAAAGTTGCTCCCAACGTTCGCGGGAGTCCGGAGTAGGAAGTCGAATCCCATAGAATTGAGGAGTGTGCCGAGTGATAGTCACCTCATCGGCACGGGAGGTACTGGCCTTCCCCTTTCCTTTGCCCTTTGTTACACGTGGTGCCATAGCAAAATGTGCCTACAAAACCAAGTGTGAGTCTTTATTTGACACAACAAACGACAACAACAAGATACTAGAAAACAACTTAACTAAGCAAATTAGCCCGGGAAACGGGCGAATTCTTATTCTAAAAGCACATAAATTTATCACACCATCACAATGCATCTCACAACAACACATAGCATCAAAATCAAGCCCACAATCACCAAAATCTCCCCCCCAAACTTAGACATTTATCTACACCCAACACAAGCAAATTCTTAAGCAATAATGTCAATTAAGCATAAATTCACCGATTAAATTGCAATTAAATGAAAGACCCATCATCCTAGACATGTATAGAAGCAATTAAATGCATCAATTCAACAATGTAGCACAATGTAGGAAAAATCCTAATTTTGAGCCCTAATTGCATATAAACATGTAGAATGCAAAATAACACAAAATAATCGGTAAAATTCTTCTAAAACATGCTTTGAATGTAAAAATGAAGGAATGAGAGCAAGTAAAACATACCTTGTAGTTGGATTTGGAAGTGAAAGTAGAGAGGAAGAGTGTGTAATTTCGTGGGTGGTGTGAAATGAGAGTGAAAAGTGAGGAAAAAGGGTGAAAAAGGGTTAAAAACCCGAGTCAAAGCAGGTCAACGCGGGGCCAGGAGGCCCGCGGTCCCGCCCGCGGCCGCGGGTAATGACCGTGGGACATCCCTGGATCAGCGCACATCGACCGTGGTCCCACCCCGCGGCCGCGGGTGGCGACCGCGGGTACCCTGGGCGTGCTCACCTCTGAAAATTTCAATTTTTATGCGTTTTTCTCTCAATTTTTTATTTTTTATTTTTTTTTTTTTAAGATAAAGGGAATTAAACTCACAAACAAAAGAAATCACACACATATAAAAAATATATACATAGATGAATATATAATACCTATGTATATGTGTGTTTATTGAACTTGCAAAAATTAAAGATACCTTGTTGGGGTGCCTCCCAACTAGCGCTTAGTTTAACGTCGTGAGCTCGACGTCTTCATAATGGTGTCATGTCTTTGGTTCGGCGAGAATGATGACGGACACTTTCTCTCGTGGCTCGGCTCGAAAGTATGCCTTAATGCGTTGGCCATTCACCACAAAAGTGCGTCCATCGTTGCCCTTCAATTCAATAGCTCCATTGGGGGAGACCTTGTTGATGAGGAATGGGCCCGACCATTTGGACTTGAGCTTTCCCGGAAAGAGTGAAAGGCGGGAATTGAAGAGAAGGACCTCATCCCCGGGTGCAAATTCCCGTTTGTGGATCATCCTATCATGAAACCTCTTGGTCCTCTCTTTGTAGAGGCTTGAGCTTGCAAATGCCTCACTTCGAAATTCATCCAACTCATTGAGTTGAAAGACTCTAGCTTGGCCGGCCTTCTTGAAATCAAAATTGAGCTTCTTGACCGCCCAATATGCCCTGTGCTCTAACTCTACGGGGAGATGACATGACTTCTCGTATACAAGTTGGTATGGTGACATGCCAAGCGGTGTCTTGTACGCCGTTCGATATGCCCAAAGTGCGTCATCAAGCAAGAGAGACCAATCCTTCCGGCTCCCATTCACCGTCTTCTCTAGCACTTGTTTAATCTCCCGGTTTGCCAACTCGGTTTGACCATTGGCTTGGGGATGATAAGCCGTTGTCACTCTATGCTTCACCCCGTACTTTTTGAGAAGTCCTTCCATCCACTTGTTGCAAAAGTGGGATCCTCCATCGCTTATCAAGGCCCTTGGAATTCCATGCCTTGTCAAAATATTCTTTTGAAGGAACTTGATCACCACTTTGGAGTCATTGGTTTGAGTAGGAATTGCTTCCACCCATCTTGAAACATACTCCACGGCCAACAAAATGTATTGGAAGCCGAAAGACATTGGGAATGGGCCCATAAAGTCTATGCCCCATACGTCAAAGAGCTCAACTTCAATCACATTGTTAAGGGGCATCTCGTGCTTCTTTGATATTCCTCCCATTCTTTGGCATTGATCATAACTCAAAATAAATGAGTGGCAATCCTTGAAAATAGTTGGCCAATAGAAGCCACTTTGAAGCACCTTAAAAGCGGTTCGGTTGGTGCCAAAGTGCCCTCCACTAGGGGAAGAATGACACTCCCTCATAATAGCTCCCCATTCCTCTTCGGGTACACACCGCCGGATGATGGTGTCGGCACATCGTCGATACAAGAACGGCTCATCCCATAAGAAGAATTTCACATCATGAAAGAATTTTTTTCTTTGGTAACGATTCAACTCGGGTGGTGGATGAATGCCGGATGCAAGATAGTTGACGTAGTCCGCATACCATGGGGTGTGGGTCTTGACTTGCAAGATTTGCTCATCGGGAAAATTCTCATTGATGGGCACATCGGTATTTTCCCCTTCCACGGGATTCTCAAGTCTTGAAAGGTGATCCGCCACAACATTTTCACATCCTCTCCTATCTCGGATTTCAATATTAAACTCTTGAAGGAGGATGATCCACCTTATCAACCTCGGCTTGGCATCTTTCTTCTCAAATAAATATCGGATGGCCGCATGGTCGGTGTGAACAATAGATTTTGTGCCAATGAGGTAGGAGCGGAATTTGTCGAAGGCATACACAACCGCCAAAAGTTCCTTTTCAGTGACGGTGTAGTTTGATTGAGCCTTATCTAGAGTCCTACTAGCGTAGTAGATGACTCTAAATAGCTTGTCTTTCTTTTGCCCCAACACGGCCCCGACGGCGATGTCGCTTGCGTCACACATGAGCTCAAACGGTTGTGACCAATCCGGTGTGATCAAGATGGGAGCACTCACTAAAGCCTTTTTGAGTTTCTCAAAGGCCACCAAACAATCTTCATCAAAGTTGAACTTTGCATCTTTTTCAAGAAGGTGACATAAGGGTTTGGTGATCTTTGAGAAATCTTGGATGAATCTTCGATAGAACCCGGCATGTCCAAGGAAGCTTCTCACGGCTTTCTCATTGGATGGTGGTGGAAGCTTCTCAATGGCCACTATCTTTGCTCGATCCACCTCCAATCCGGCTTTGGAGACCTTGTGTCCAAGCACAATTCCATCCCTAACCATAAAATGACATTTTTCTCAATTCAATACAAGGTTAGTTTCCTCACACCTTTGCAACACAATACATAGATTATGGAGACAATGATCAAAAGAATTGCCAAAGATAGAAAAGTCATCCATAAAAACTTCCATTACATTTTCAATTAAATCATGGAAAATGGCCATCATGCATCGTTGAAAAGTAGCGGGGGCATTGCAAAAACCAAATGGAATGCGTCTATAAGCAAAAATGCCATAAGGACAAGTGAAAGCGGTCTTTTCTTGGTCCTCCGGGGCAATCATGATTTGATTATACCCGGAGTACCCATCAAGAAAACAATAAAATTCATACCCCGCCAACCTATCAAGCATTTGGTCAATAAAAGGAAGAGGAAAGTGATCTTTTCGAGTAGCTGTGTTCAACATCCTATAGTCAATACACATCCTCCATCCATTTACTAACCTAGTTGCAATTAGCTCATTATGCTCATCTTTTATGACGGTTTATCCCCCCCTTTTTAGCAACAACTTGAGTGGGACTAACCCACTCACTATCCGAAATAGCAAAAATAATTCCCGCATCTAGCAATTTGAGAACTTCTTTTCTTACTACTTCTTGCATAATAGGGTTTAACCGTCTTTGGCCTTGCCTCCTAGGTTTAAAATCATCTTCCATCAAAATCCTATGCATGCAAATGGATGGGCTAATCCCTTTTAAATCGGAAATTGACCATCCTATAGCGGACCTATACTTCCTCAAAACATTTAGCAATTGATCAAGCTCATGAGGAGAAAGGTAGGATGATACAATTACCGGATACGCCTCATCCTCACCAAGGAAGGCGTATTTCAAGTGTTCGGGGAGAGGTTTTAACTCCAAGCTGGGAGTCTTCTTCTCCACTCCTTCATCTTTCGGCTCTCCATTTCTCAAGTCCAAGAAACATGCCTCTCCTTGTGAAATTTTCTGCACAAAGTTCATTTCATTAGCCTCAATAAATAAGTTAGAAGCATTAAACTCATCATTATCAACAAAAGAGAATAGAGGGTTTAGGAGGCAAGTGTCCATTGGATTGTTGTAGGTGTGGTACTCCTCCATGTTGATGCAAGACTCTATCACTTGCATCATCTTGCATTCACCAACCCTCCTTTCTTCTTCCTCCTTGTACTTGAGAGCCTTGTGGATTGAAAATGTGAAGCTCTCGTCATTCACTCTAAGGGTGAGTTCGCCCTTAGCAACATCAATGAGGGCTCTCCCCGTTGCCAAGAAGGGGCGCCCAAGAATTAAAGGTACATCTTTGTCTTCCACCATGTCCAAAACAACAAAGTCCACCGGGAAGATGAAATTGTTGACTTTCACGAGGACATCTTCTACTATCCCCTTTGGATAAGAAACGGAACGATCCGCCATTTGAAGGGCAATTGTTGTTGGCTTGATGGTGCCAATCTCTAGCTTATTGAAGATTGAGAGCGGCATCAAATTTATACTTGCTCCCAAATCACACAAAGCTTTCCCAAAGCGATCATTCCCAATATCACAAGGGATTGTGAAGCTTCCGGGGTCCTTGATCTTGGTGGGGATTTTCCTTTGGAGAATGGCACTACATTCTTCGGTTAGATTGACCGTCTCATTCTCTCCCATCTTCCTCTTGTTTGATATGACCTCCTTTAGGAACTTTGCATAGGAGGGCATTTGTTTCAAAGCTTCAACAAGTGGGATGTTGATGTGCACCTTTCGAAAAATCTCAAGAAACTTGGAGAATTCATTCTCCACATTCTTCTTTTGATGTCTTTGAGGAAAAGGGATTGGTGGGCAATAAGGTGGTGGAGCCACGTATACCTCCTTCTTCTTTCCTCTATCTCCTTTTTCCTTGGAAGGGTTGCCATCTCCAACTTCAACCACAACACCACTTCTATCTTCTTCGTCGGGCATCTTGGGCTCTTCATATGTTGTCCCACTCCTTAGAGCAATGGCCTTGCAATGCTCCCTAGGATTCACGATCGTGTTGCTTGGAAATTGCCCTTGTTGGCGTTGATTGTTTATAGACTCGGCAATTTGTCCCACTTGTACCTCAAGCATTTTCAATTGCTTGGCTTGAGCCTCTAACTTCTCATCCGTTCTTGTCATGTGAGCTTGAGTCGTGGTCATGAACTTCATCAATATTTCTTCGAGGTTGAGCTTCTTCTCTTCCTTGATCATGCCTTGACTCACCGCAAATCCGGGCGGTGGTTGCAAGAAATTGTTTGGATTGCTATAGGAGAGGTTGGGGTGGCGGTTAGGTTGGAATCCTTGATTGTATTGCCCTTGCCCTTGGCCTTGATAACCACCTTGATGTGAAGGCCGAAAATTCCCTTGGCCTCGATTGTTGTTGTGGATGTAATTCACATCTTCAAAGTTAGCTTGCTCCTCCACCATAGGCTCGGCCTTCGATGTTGATATAGCATCAATCTTGCTATTCATCGCGGCTAGTTGGGCCGTCAAGAGAGCCATTGGGTCCGAGCTTGAGGTGGTCGCCACTTTCTTCAAGTTGATCCTCTCTATCGGAAATTGAAAACTATTTGCGGCTAAGTTCTCAATGATGTGGGTGGCCTCCTCATGGTTCTTCTCCAACAATGCTCCATTCGCCGAAGCATTCATATCCCTTTGCATTTCGCCGCTACATCCGGTGAAGAAGGAGCAAATGATTGTATTTTGGTCCAAGCCGTGGTTGGGACATTTCCTTAGCATTTCCTTGAACCTCTCCCAAGCCTCATAGAAGGACTCTCCATCAAATTGTTGGAATTGCACAATATCCTTCTTCATCTTCATGGTTTTACCCGGAGGGTAGAACTTCATAAGAAATTTTTGAGCCATCTTTTCCCATGTAGAGATGGATCCACTTTCCAAGGCTTGATACCACGTCTTAGCCATGCCTCTTAGGGAAAAAGGGAAGAGCCGAAGTCGAATGGCATCTTCCGGAACTCCATTGACCTTTATGGTGTCGCAAATCTCCAAGAAGTTCCCAAGATGCCCATGGGGGTCATCTTGAGAGAGACCGACGAATTGGTTTTGTTGCACCATATGTATGAGGGCCGGCTTGAGCTCAAAATTGTTGGCGTTGATTCTCGGGGCATGCACTCCTCCTTGTTGGACAATGGGTTGGAACATATTGCTAATAGGTGGTGGTGGAGGTGCATTTCTTAGAGCTTCTTGCTCATTGATTTGCCCTTGCATGGCTTCTAATTGCATTTGAAGTTGACGGATTAAGTCGTGATTTTCCGCCATAGCTTCCTCCAACTCTCTATCTCTTCTTGTTCTTGCTTTGTTGTGTCGACAAAAAGCTTCAACCTCAAGGTTTATAGGTATAAGAGGTGCACCCTTAGATCTTGTGTTCATACACTACCTATCAACCACCAAGAACAAGAAGTCAAAACACAATCTTAAAATAGAAAACAAAAATTAAAGCAAGTAAAATGTCTAAAGTAGTTAAGCACAATGAAGCAAAATATCACAAGCAAAGAAACTAAACTAATCCCCGGCAACGGCGCCAAAAACTTGTTCGCTATTATTTTCACCACGCCGCAAGTATACGGGTAGTTGTAATATATGGAAGCAAGGTCGTATCCCACAAGGATTAGTAGTTCAATCTAGTGATTATCCTAATTCATTTTACTAGACTATTTAGACTAAAAAATTGAGTGGTTGGTTTGATTATCTAACTAAATACTTAACAAGTGCAAGGATGAATAAAAACAAGTAAGCAAAGTGGATTAATAAGATGATGAAGGTGATTTAGGGACTAGGCATCAATGGATAAGTAATGGATTTCAATTAGCTCAACATTAATCTTAACATTCCTAATTATCTAGAGTGATCTCCCAACTAGTTCTAGCCCCCTCCCGGACGACTAAAACGGTAGATTACGGGTCATAGTTGCCGTCCCCGGTCAACTTCTAACCTATAACTCCCAAAAGCACACAAAGATCGACAAACTCTCACCCAACTCTCAACCTCTCGGTTTATTGAGTTAATATGTTTCAAGCACCTAATCTATTATGATTATCCTCTCCCGATTCAAAACATAAATTGGAAATGCATAGAGAGTGGCCAACAATCCATACAAGATATAAATCTAGGGCTTGAAAAGATAATAGCAATAGAAATAACTAAGAAATATATTGAGCATAATATTCAATCCAACACAGCACCCATCTAGCCTAATCCCTAAACCAATGGGAAATTAGCTTAACATGTTCAAACACAATAAATCAAAGTTGAAGGTGTACATAATGAAAGAGAGAGTAAGAAATGACAAATCCTATTTATGAGCTTCTTCTTCCTTCTCTTCTCTTCAATGGTCTTCAATGGTAGATGGGTGTGTTAAAGGAGGCTAGGGTTTAGTGTGTGGAGTGTTGGGGAAGATGAGTGATGGAGAAGAAGAATAATGAGAGAAAAAGGGGAAAAAATGGGGTTTAAGGGCTGAAAAACGCGACTCCGCTCTTTTCCCGCGGTCATGGCCCGCGCCCGTGGTGCTCAAACGTGGGCAAAACTCAGGGAACCCGCGGTCCCGCCCCGCGGCCGCGGGGCGGTCACCACCCGCGGCCGCGGGTAGTGACCGCGGGCGATACCTTCCCCACGGACGCGTGACCGCGGCCGCGGCCTCTGTGCGCGGCTGACTTTGTCGGCCCCGTTCTCCCTCGTCCGAGCTCCGATTCGGGCGCCGTTCACGCTCATGGATTCCTCTCGAGACGTACTTCGATCCTATGCTCTCACAATTCTCCAATCAACTCTTGATTTGCCCTGAAAATACTCAAAAACTATACCAAGCAATCAAAACTTCATAAATACTCAAAATTTGGATACAAACACATATATGCAATCAATTCATGGGGAAAAATGACAACAATTCGTGTGATATTGAGGTATGAAATCCATGTTTGTCAACATTCAATAACTTTTTCTCCACTTTCAATACACTCAATAATATTTTTCTTAAAATGTGTGTCACTCCCTCCTAGGAAGTTCTTTCGTGGAAGAATGGAGTATAATCTAAAACAAAATACTCTCCAATCTTACTGAACTTGCAATGCAATCATTAGAGTGAAAGAAATAGCGAGGATATAGTGTTATTAGATACAATTCATTGCAACAACATAACTCTATATGAATCTAAAATAAACATGACAAAACCTATTAAATTATTATTGCCCATTGAAACCTCAAGGCCTAATTAAATAAATCATGATCTAAATATCAAATCGCACAAAATAGAACCTCGACTTTCAGAAAGTAATAAGAAAGATGTGGATTTGGCAATGATTTTTTTTAAAAATAAAAATAAAAAAATTGAATCTTAGAACTTGCTAAAGCAATAAAATTAATCGACCACTAATACACACAATCAAAGCCTATTTTTCCATAATTTGATTACACAAACCAAAAACCCTACTGATAAAGATAGAATCCAAAAAATAAATACCTGAAATTGGAGAGCTCAGCTGTGTCGCGTGGATCAGTGAAGAGCACGAGAATAAACATGAGAAGAAGAACAATCAGTTCTCTGCGGTGCGATTTTCCAATATCAAACCTATTCCTGTCAGTTCATGCATAAAGTACATTTAAGTGAAGAAACAATCTATAAGTATTCTCTGATCTCATATTAAAGAATAAACCCTGAGATGACCATTTAACTGAAGCTCAGTAGAAATAATCATAATACGCAGCTCATTCTTCCCCAAACCAATTCGGTTGGCGAATATAAAACAAAGATAAGGCGATGCTAAAGACCGGTAAACAACACGCAACCGATTTGCACAAAATTAAAAGACACCAAAAGAAAAGGGATATAAAATACAACAAATGGTATCTAAACAGAGAAAGTAAAAAAAAAAAAAGTTAAAGGGTTGAATGAATACCATTACGTAGACTAATAAATAGATAATCTATATTAGTACATGATAAATACGTATTACATGAAAAAACAAAACTTGGAAATTATAGTCTATTCATGGATTTCATCAGGGGTGTTGAAGAATACGTTGCTTCTGTTCCAGTTTTTATCAGGTCTTGCGGTCAATTTCTCCAAAAGCAGTGTTGTTGGAATTGGAATGGATGCCGACTCAATGAGAAGGATGGCCTCGACTCTTAAGTGCAAGATGGGATCACTCCCTTTTAAATATTTAGGGATCAAAATAGGTGGTCGAAGGAATAGTGTCGTCGATTGGAATTATCTCGTGGAAAAAGTCAAGAAGGAGATTGGGGGCTGGAAAAAGAGAAAACTCTCTCTGGCAGGGCGCATTACTTTGGTCAAAGCCGTCTTGCAGGCTGTACCGATCTTTCAGCTTTCTTTCTCTTTTATACCAAAAGCAATTGTGAGGAACCTTAATTCTTTGTTCGGGCAGTTCCTGTGGGGGGGAGAGTATGGTAATAAGGGAGCCATTACGTGGATCAAATGGAGCGATTTGTGTCACAACATAGGGGAGGGAGGGTTGGGTTTCCGGGACCTTGGGGTGTTCAATTATGCTCTGGTGGTTAAGTGGCTTTGGAGATATCTAGTGGGGGGCGAGGATCTTTGGGCTAGAATTGTGAAGTCGATTTACGGAGAGGTGGAATGGGGTGAGGATGGGGTGAGCTATAAGGGCAGAAGAAGTAAGTGTGAGGGCTGGTGGCCGAAAATTCTGTCAATAGGTGGGAGGTCGGGTGTGGGGTGGTTTCTGGAGAACTTAACACGGCGTATTGGGAATGGGAGAGATACGAAATTCTGGGTCGATAGGTGGCTGGGAGATAAGCCAATCAGATTGGCCTTCCCGAGACTTTTCTCCCTTTGTGTTAATAAAAATGCTTCCATTGAGGAGTCAGGGAGGTGGGTGGGAGGAACGTGGGTTTGGGAATTTCAATGGAGGAGGAAGTTGTTTGAGTGGGAGAAGGAGATGTCTAACGCCTTAACTGAACTTATTTGTGAATGCGTTCCAACTGCAGGTGAGAAGGATGTGTGGAGGTGGAAGAGATCCAAGGATGGAACGTTTTCAACCAAATCTGCTTACGAGATTTTTGTGGAGACTAGAAACGTGCCATCTTCGGATCCTGAGTCAAATACTTTGCTTGCAAAAGTTTGGGATGCTCCGACTCCACACAAGGTGCAAGTGACAGCCTGGAGATGCTTAAGGAATCTGCTTGCGACTTGTGATAACCTTATTAAAAGGAAGGTGGCGTTGGCGGATGGAGAGGAGTGGTGTAACGGATGCATTTGGAGAATCGAGACGGCGGACCACCTTTTTCTTCTATGCCCGAAAGCTCAGCAGGTGTGGGACGCTCTTGAGAGGTGGATGGGGTATAGCTCGGCAAGACCTAGCAATATTACTCAGCATTTTACCCTGTTCATCAATCGAGGAAGAGGTAAAAGGACTGAAAATCTTCTTAAAGCCTTATGGATGTGCACAATTTGGCTTTTGTGGAAACGAAGGAATGAAAGTCGTTTTGAAGGGAAAGTTTAGGAGGTGCAAAATCTGATCGCGGAGATTAAAGGTAGAGTGTGGAGTTGGCTTATCATCTTCAAGGTTCTTGAGACGGATGCTAGTTTTCCAGTGTGGTGCTCAAGCGAGTTCTCGCTATCTTCTTGGTTCAATTTGTAGGTACCTCTGGTACCTTTGACGTTTTTCAATAAAATTCTCTTTTTTTGATAAAAAAAAAAAAAGAAATTAAACCCTGTTCTAACTTTATACGTAAACACTCTTATTCAAACATAATCTACCTGATTTCCATTATGCCAATATACAACACTCAACCGATTAGCACAGCTTAATTGTATGCATCAGATAAAATCGTCAATTGTATCTATAAGATATAATGATTGTGTATGGATTGTAGATATCCAGTTAACTCAATTAGAATGAATAAGATAAAATCGTCAGTTGGATCTATATAAACTCAAAAAAACATTGACATACCTTTACGGAAAAAGAGAGCAGAAATACTATTTCTGGTACTTCAACTTGCCAACCGAGAAAAGAATAGTGAGGTGGTCTTGGGTACATTCAGGTACTGTACAACCGGGTTACACTTTTACTTAAATTTTGACCCGCATTTTAATTTGGACTCATATTCTGACCCAATTCATATAAATAATACTATTTTGGGTATGTATCAACCCGGTTATACGGTACACCCAATTGTACCCAAGATTTTGTGAATAATAGTTTAGGTTAAATAAATAAAATTAATTATACACCTTTTCATATATGAAATATAAGAATAGTTAATTTGTTAAAGAATTCTACTTTTGATAGGATTTATCTATATTTGAGTCAATCTATAATTTGTTAATAATTGTTGATTAAAAATTTAGAAAAAATAAGAATTGGTGTTGATCAAATAAATGTTAATATATTGAATTTAATTAGTAATGAGGATCTAGCATATATATTTGATTAGGTTCGAATGTGGTGGAGTCTATATATATATATAAATATATATATATATATATATATATATAGGGTGTGGTTCTAGAGAGAACTACATTATTTGTGAGAACGGGAGAACCATCAAATCTAATGCATCCACTGTAAAAATTAATGCATTCGCTGTTAAAATTAATGCACTAAAAAAATAAAAATAAAATGCTCCCTTCAAGATTCGAACCCAGGATCTGCATTCATCCAACAAGATGATGCATCCACCGTAGATCTTGATGATCAAATGGCTGAAAATGGTTCTCCGGTCTTCTTTTATTTATGGTTCTTTCTTGAACCTCTCCCTATATATATATATATATATATAGGGGAGAGTTCAATGGAGACCACTCCCTTAGATAAAGAATAAAGACCAAATCATGTGCGTTGATCTTGTTTAATCTAAGGGTGATAATTTAACCCTTAATTATGATTTTATTTCATTTATTTTATATAATAAAGGTTAGGTTTGTCATTTGTATTTCCTTTATCTCTCTCTTCCAACTCACGGTATATCTCTCTCTTTCCCATTACTCACGCTCTCTCTCTCTCTCTCTCTCTCTCTCTCTCTCTCTCTCTCTCTCTCTCTCTCTCTCTCTCTCTCTCTCTCTCTCCCTCTCTCCCTCTTTCCCAAACTCACGCTCTCTTTCTCTCCCACACAGCCGCCGCCTCCCTTTTCCAGATCTGACATCGCCGTCGCCGCTTCTGCTCCGCCGCCATCCCCTTCATTCTCCCTTCCACCGCCTTCCTCCCCTATCGCCTCCATCTCCTCTTTCTCCTCCTACTGCTCCGTCGGCGTCGCAGGCGGAGGGATTCTCGAGGTTGTGCTGCCCCGGCGTCGTCAGGGTGAAGTCGATGAAGACGACGATGGTAGAACGCTTGTGGTGGCGACCGCCGCGCCACGCCGGATTTGCAGATCTGCATATCGTCAATGAAGTGTTCGTAGAAAATATCAATGAACATACTGATGTTCGTTAATATGTTCGTAGATAACCAATGAACATACTGATGTTCGTCGATATGTTCGTAGAAAAACCAATGAACATACTGATATTCGTCGATATGTTCGTAGAAAAACCAATGAACATACTGATGTTCGTTGAAATGTTCGTAGGAAAACAATGAACATACTAATGTTCATCTATTATGTTAATTGACGGATCAGGTCCCAGAATGGGAAAAGAGAAATTTCCGGGATTTGTTCAACGGGATCCCATATTTCAGTAGATTTGAGTGGACTTATTTGCCCTTTTTGGATTAAATAAATGTAATTAACCAATATTTAATTACATGTAAAATCAAATCAGGAAATTATATGAACCGTTGATTGGAGTGAGATGAATGGCCTTGATTTGGTCTTTATTCTTTATCTAAGGGAGTGGTCTCCATTGAATGCGACCCTATATATATTTGATTTTATTTCAGTTCAATTATCCGTAGAGCATCCACATTGGGGTTACATGATAGCCTACATGATAGCTTACTTGATGAGGGGGGACCACATTGTGTAAATAGGCTGCATTGGGGTTACGATAGCCTACATGATTTTTTTAGTTTTGATTTTTTCATTTTTAATTTAAGTTTAATTGCATAAATTTAAATCACACAATTTAATTCAAATTTAAATTGCATTAATTTTGAAATCCTAAAAATTACATAAAACTTAATAAAATAAAAATAAATTCTAAAAATAACTATGCAACTCTATTTCGTCTATGATCGCGTGAGCTACACCGTCGGATGAATCAGACGAAAAATCGTGGTCGGATTCCGCCATTGTCGGAAGAAAAAAAAAGGAAATATTGAAAGGTGTAGATTGGAAAAGTGAAAGAGAAGAATTGTTGAGTGAAGAAAGTGAGGAAGAAGAAGAAGGAAAAGAGAATATAAAGAGAAGAAAAAATAAATAAATTCGAACGGTGCACGCAAACCGAAGCAATCAAAGCTGCCTTCAAAATTTAAAATTCGAATTTTTTTTATTTTTTTTAAATGGCGCGCGTCAAACACGCGCCTGAATTGAATGGGCTATCGGGCTACACGTTAGAACGTGTAACCTCGTGTAAGGAGATGTTGCATCGGCTTACACGATGACGACTCTACACGAGTAGGCCGCATCGTGTAAGCGATGCGGATGCTCTTATTAATTTGTCATGAAGATAGGCTGATCGAATATTTAAAGAGTGTTAAATATCGAAAATTGTCGATTAAAAGTTTAGAAAAAATAAGAATAAATGAGAATTGAGGAAAATTGAAATAGAGTGATTATACGATGCCACCTACGCTAGAGTTTATTTTGCTTAAATATATATATATATATATATATATATATATATATATATATATTTTAATAAGATAGTTGTATACTAGTGAGTCTTATTAGAATAAATAAATTATAACAATATAAATATCTTCCAGTATTGAGTAACGGTAAATTAGGATTAAAAGAATTCATATTATAATTAATGTATGTTAAGTGGTATAAAAAAATATTTTAATACTTTAAAAATGGTTGAATATTATTGCATACACGCATATATAATGAGTACAATTAATTACATTACCTAATATAGAATGATGTATATAAATATAAGTATATAACAATAATAATTGATTAATTACTTAAAATCTTATTTCTAGAAACGGAAAGATTTAAATAGAGTTAAATTTACTATTTACGGAATTCGGTGTTGTTATAATTCGTTGTTGTTATAATATAGTAGTACTTCTATAGATGATAAAAGCACTGTTTGTCAAACAAGTACCGTCTTTTTAAATTAACAATGATCAGTAAATGTAAATGATCACTAAAATATTCATAAATTGAAAAACATTTTTGAAAAATTAATACCCACAAAACAAAATAGCCCGGGAAACCTAATTTTGGCAATTCCCCCCAAGTAAAATTCCGCTACTATAAACCAATCCGAGCTATTCCTCTCTCTCGCTTGACTTTCTGTTTCTAGAAATTATCAGACGCGCAACAATTTGAACAATCGAAAGGAAAGCGGAGCCGAAGCGATGGAGAATACCAACGCATCGGCGTCACCCAACGGAAACAATCTGGCGAGGTGGTTCGGCACGAGCGTCGTGGCGGCGTTTTTTGCGTCGCTGGAGCGGTGCTCGTGCGTCAACGTCGACGCTGACGGTGAAGAGGACGACGACGAGGCCAACGACGATCCTCTCTTGATCACCACTTTTTACTCCTTCAATTCCACTGCCTCTTCCTCCAATGGCGCTAGTCAGAGCGGAGATGGGAGCAGTTTTGCCTCCGCCTCTCAGAATGTCCACGCATGATCTCTATCAATTAGGGTTCATCTGTATATGGTGTGTAGGTAAAATCATAGGATATATTCTCGTTTTGGTTTATGCAAATGCTTGTGTATATATATGTGTGTGCATCTTTCTCCTGATCGTGTTGTGGAATTAGAAGATTTAGACGCGATTGCGAGAGACATAGTTTTGTTGTGAATTTGATCTCATCAAAAATGGGGGAAATTAGGAATTTTTCTTTTTCTTTTTTGATCAATTTATAATTAAAGATCGCCTCACCGTGTGCTCGAATCCGATGCCACCGTTAATTAGATATATGTTGTACAGGGAAGCTTCCATGTAAAGTTTTATACTGTAATTGATGACTTTGGTTTTGGATTTTGAAAAATTACGCTTATTGAATCATATATTTATGTTACAATTCTAGAATCTTTATTGTAAGTTCGTTCAAGTCCACCTAAAAAGTTGGAAGTTGGTCTGATTAGCTCGTGTTCATGTATCTGGTGGTGTGCTTGAAGAATTAAAACAATTACATACGAGTATATTTTTATTTGGATTTGATATACCTTATAAGAATGAGGCCAATGTATCCTTGTCACGACCGGTCCTAATTAAGGATAATTAAGCCGGGAAACCGTGACTAATGGAGGGATATTAGAAGCGGGGTAGTAGAAAGGGG